>NW_014581334.1:10692-11412 GCF_000485595.1 Priapulus caudatus
TGTCAAGTCATAACTTTCTACCATCCGACCTCACTATCCAGTCATAACTTGCTGCTATCCTACCACACTATCCAGTCATAACTTGCTACCATCCTACCTCACTGTCCAGTCATAACTTTCTACCATCCTACCTCACTGTCCAGTCATAATTTGCTATCATCCTACCACACTATCCAGTCATAACTTGCTACCATCCTACCACACTATCCAGTCATAACTTGCTATCATCCTACCTCACTATCCAGTCATAACTTGCTATACCATCATACCTCACTATCCAGTCACAGCTTGCTACCATCCTACCACACTATCCAGTCATAACTTGCTACCATCATACCTCACTATCCAGTCATAACTTGCTACCATCTTACCTCACTATCCAGTCATAACTTGCTATACCATCATACCTCACTATCCAGTCACAGCTTGCTACCATCCTACCACACTATCCAGTCATAACTTGCTACCATCATACCTCACTATCCAGTCACAGCTTGCTACCATCCTACCACACTATCCAGTCATAACTTGCTACCATCATACCTCACTATCCAGTCATAACTTGCTACCATCCTACCACACTATCCAGTCATAACTTGCTACCCACTATCCAGTCATAACTTGCTACCATCATACCTCACTATCCAGTCATAACTTGCTATACCATCATACCTCACTATCCAGTCATAACTTGCTACCGTCCTACCTCACTGTCCAGTC
>NW_014581335.1:0-5900 GCF_000485595.1 Priapulus caudatus
CGGCGAGAGCCTTGAGACGAGAGAAATGAGTTCCGCGAGGACAGGAAAAGAGATCGCCGACGTCGATGCGAGGAGAGAGAGAGGAGAGCGACTGAAGCGGCCCGCCCCCCGCGCCGTCTGGATGACTCACCGACGAACAGCCAACAGACGCTCTGACGGGCGGCCAAGAGAGAAGAGAGAAGACGAGAGGGGAGGAGGAGGAAGACCAAAAGAAGGAGAGAGAGAGGAAAGAGAGATAGGAGCTGGGAGAAAGACAGGGAGCGGGAGAGAGCTAGAGAGCCGCACCGAGGAAGAGAGTGATGGAGAGGCCTCAGGCCCTTCCCCTCTCGAGATCCCGTCCCTCCCGGTAGAGAGCTAGAGAGCGATCGTAAGCGAGACCGAGAGACTCGACGGGGGGAGCCGGACTCTGATGCCTGGAGCGATAAAGAGAAAGAGAGAGAGAGAGTGACTGAGAAAAAGACGAGACGAGAGGGCCTCCTCTCGTGTTCCGCGTTCTGGGCATCGACGACCCTCTCTGACGAGAACCTCGATTCTCGAATCCGCGAGAGAGAGCGAGCGAAGCTTGGGTGAGAGACACAGGAGACGAGAGAAGATATAGAGTGAGAGCGAAGGGGCGAGAAGGACACCGATAGAGAGGAAAGATGAGACGAAGAGTCCTCCTGAAGCGGGAGAGAGAGAGAAAATGAGAGAGGAGAGGAAAGAAAGAAGAGAAGAGAGCCGAAACAAGAGGAATGAGAGAGAAGAAAGGACGAAAGAAAGGACGAGGAGAAGCAGAGATAGCGAGAAAGAGAGAAGAAGAGCGCAGAGCCAGAGAGGGAGACGGAGAGTAGAGAGGCAAAGAGAGAGCTAGAAGGAGGAGAAGAGTGAGGAGAGAGAGGGAACGAGCAAAGAGAGAGCGGAGAGAGAGCAGAGAAACGAGAATGGAGCGAGAGCAAGCGAAGAGAGGAGGAGTAAGGGGAGAAGAGATGAGAGGAGGGGGGGGGGAGAGAAAGAGAGGAGAGAGAGAGGAAAATGAGATAGAGAGAGACCAAAGTGTAGAAGAGATACCGAGGGAGAGAGGGGTGAGAGACAGCTAGAGAGAGAGAGGGAGAGGGGACGAGAGAGAGAGAGAGAAAGAGGGGGGAGAGGGGCGAGAGAAAGAAGAGAAAAGAGCAAGGAAAGATAGATGAGAGAAAGAGGAGAAAAGATGAGAGAGAGAGAGAGCGCGCGATCGAGCGGTTGTGATTGTGATAGAATGTTTACATGCACCGATCACATCACGAATCAATCAATACGGAATTCGAGTTGACAAGTTACATAACGCGCGGGGCTAAAAGTGCCACCAACGTCCTTACGAATCGTGCAGACTTAGATATGTGGAGCATTATATGAGCCTTATATACGGGAACGCTCGATCCAGTCTACACGTGAAGAATGTAATCAGAATCGAGTAAACACAAACGCAAGAAATCAGCGAGTGTAAATAGACGAGCCCGGCGCGTGATTATAACGTCCATTATAATATCTGTATATAGATAATTACCTAAATAAATAATAAAATATACAACTGCGTGGGTACTTGCTCATGCACAGCTAGAGCATTACAGTATGATTTCTGTATTCTGTAAAAAAAAAACACGTGAGCTCTCTTCAATCAAGTAAGCAGAATATATTATAGCAGGCTATTTCATTTTTTTAGGCTGCGTCCTGTTTTCCATGTACGAGCGGTGTTGTATAGACGGCATATAACTTTTTTCTATTTTAAATGCATAATCTTTGCAAAATATCATTCTTATCGGGAGATATTGCGCATGCGCGAGCACTGTTTCAGGCGTGCAGTACGGACTGAAAAAAACTGTATAATATAGCTTGTTGAGAGAGAGAGAGGGGGTGTGGGACTGAGAAAAGACTGCATGGAAGATAGGAGAGCTGAGGGGGCAGTAGAAGAAAAATTAGGATGAGCGAGAGACGATGGAGGCAAGGAGAATGACGGGAGGGGATGATGTACGACCTTTGCACCCTGCAGGCTAGGGCGTTCTCCTAATTACAAACACAGGTCTACTGATAAAAATGCATTACATAAATTTATGCTCAGATACCCCTAACCGTATTAAATGCATATTCGTCAAAAACTATAACTACTCTGGTGAGATATTGCACATGCGATAACATACTGCAGTTAATCCGTCCGCCAGTATGTGAAATACTGACATCGCGCACATGCGCAACGACGTCAGTATTTCAAATAGCGCGCTGCTAGCAATGTAGAACTGTTACATTACTCACGGCCTTTTATGTGAGTATTCTACATGGGCTCGGCCAGTTGATGTGAACATTTTACATAATGATCTTGTTGGCGTTTGCCGAACAGACGCCACTGTCGCCATTTTGTCTAAATGTTTGATAAATTCAATAACATTTATTGAAAGAGTAGACACAATTATCAAGGAGTAAAACGTATTTGTAGAGCTGAAATAAAAAATTCAGTTGTAGGATGTGCGTTAGCGGTAAGATCTTTGACATTCGATACGTTAGTGTATTTGTCCCAGATAAGTGCACGAGAAACCACTGCCCGCAAGGTTTGATCAGAGCCAGCAAGGTATTTAATATCAGAAGTAGATAATAGAGAATCTGGTATTATTAAATTAGGTACCTAAAAAGCTAATATTAGTAGGTCTATTAACGTTACACGTCGTTCAAAACGGTCTTTGATATTCTAAGACTTTATGTCCATGTCTCTCGTGTGTAAAGTATATGATACACAATTAGTAAGTTGATTAGGGAACTAGTACTACTAGTACTACTACTAGGATTAGTATTACTGGTTCGCCACATCACCAACAAGCGTCAGTGAACTATCAAATCTGCGGTAGTTAGAAGCCTACAAATTTCATAGCTATGTCTGCACAAGCAACTGTTCCAGTGCTGCACCGTGGAATCGTTAAACAGGTTCTGTCTGGCGATGCTGTGGTGGTGAGAGGCCAGCCAAAGGGAGGACCCCCTCTTGAGAGGACGGTGTGCTTATCTAACATCGTTGCGCCGAAGCTGGCCCGTAGATCCAACCCAAAATGCGCCAAATTCGGTGGAAACAAAAGATGAGCCATATGCGTGGGAAGCTAGGGAGTTTCTGCGTAATAAGCTGGTGGGGAAGGAGGTGTTTTATCGTCGAGTTTAAGGCACCGGGAGCCGACCGGGAATACGGCATCGTCTACATTGGCAAAGATACAACTGCGGAGAACGTGACAGAATCACTTGTGAAGGAAGGTCTGGTGGAGATGCGTTGTTTGGGCATCACATCATCTGATGAGCAGACGAAACTGATTGAGATGGAAGATGTAGCAAAGGCAGCTGGAAAGGGCAAGTGGGCCGAAGGAACGGGATCGGAACACATGCGAAATATCAAGTGGACGCTGGACAACCCACGCAACTTTGTTTATTTTCACCAAGGAAAGCCAGTGGAAGCTGTCATTGAGTATGTCAGGGACGGGTGCACGATGAGGGTCTTCATCCTACCAAGCAACCACTACGCTACGATCATGCTGTCGGGAGTCAAGTGTTCCATGTACAAGCTGGAGGATGGCAGGCAGGTGGAGGAGACGCGGTACTTTGTCGAGAGCCGCCTACTGCAGAAGAACGTCGAGATCGTGCTTGAGGGAGTGTCCAATCCGAACCTGCTCGGCAACACCCTGCATCCGAATGGCAACATCACAGAGCTTCTTCTCAAGGAGGGTTGACTGGAGCATGGGAGTCGTCACGCAGGAACCAGAGAAACTCAGAGCGGCCGAGAAGAGCGCGAAGGAGAGGCGCGCGCGCATCTGGAAGGACTACGTTCCGAGCACGCTGGGCGGGAACATACCCGAGAAGGAGTTCACGGCGAAGGTCATGGAGGTCGTGAATGGCGACACGCTCGTGCTGAAGATGGCCAGCAGCGAGTCAAAGAAGGTCTTCCTCGCCAGCATTCGTCCTCCAGGACAACAGGCAGACGCAGGAGGAGGAGATGGCGAGAATAGGAGGGTTCGTGTTCGACCGCTTTACGATGTGCCCTACATGTTTGAGGCTAGAAAATTCCTGCGAAAGAAGTTGATTGGAAAAAAGGTTAATGTCACGGTTGACTACATCCAGCCAGCCTCCGATTCATTCCCCGAGAATAACTGCTGCACAGTGATGATTGGAAGCCTCAACGTCGGCGAGGAACTGGTCAGCAAGGGGCTCGACACGGTTATCCGCTACCGGTAGGACGACGACCAGCGCTCGTCGTAGTACGACCTGCTGCTGGCCGCGGAGAGCCGCGCCAACAAGAACGGCAAAGGTCTGCATTCCAAGAAGAAGGTGCCGCTGCACCGTGTCGCTGTCATCTCCAGGGATCTGTCGAAGGCAAAGCAATTCCTGCCATTCCTGCAGCGGGCAAAGCAATCGGAAGCCATCGTGGACTTTGTGGCGAGCGGCGAGCGGCTCCGCTGCTTTATCCCTCGCGAGACCTGCCTCTTTACATTCCTGGTGGCCGGGATCAGCTGTCCACGCGGATCCAGGCCAGCACCCAGCGGAGGCACCCCCGTCGAAGCTGAGCCCTACGGAACTGAAGCCCTGCAGTTCACCAAAGAGATGGTGAGAGGTGGACGTCGAGGTGGAGTCGATGGACAAGGCCGGCTACTTCATCGGCTGGATGTTCGCCAACGGCGTAAACCTGTCGCTGTCGCTCGTCGAGGACGGCACTTCACCGCCGAGCGCAGCCAGTACCTCAAGCAGCTGCAGACGGCGGAGACGAACGCCAAGGAGAAGAAGCTCAACATGTGGATGAATTACGTAGAGACGGAGGAGATAAAAGAACCGCTGGAGGAGGAGTTAGAGAGGAAGCTTAACTGTAAGTCGGTTTGCATCACGGACCTGGGAGACGACCTGCACTTCTATGCACAGCACGTCGATCGCGGTCCGCAGCTATCGCAGCTCATGGAGCAGCTGAGGAAGAACATGGAGGAGAACCCGCCGATGACGAGAGCGTACAAGCCGAAGAAGGGCGAGGTGTGCGCGGCGAGGTTCAGCGTCGACAACGAATGGTACCGCGGCCGCGTCGAGAAGGTCATCGGAAACAAGGCGGCCATCTTCTACATCGACTACGGAAACAGAGAGAACGTGCCATCAAGCTGCCTAGCACCGTTACCAGCGCAGTACAAGACTTGCCACCGCAAGCGCACGAGTATGGACTCGCATGTGTCACCGTGCCAGCCGATACGGATGCCCGTGCAGATGCTAGGGAAGCTTTCGCAGAAGATGCAGCCAACCACCAGTTCTGCCTGAACACCGAGTACAAAGTGGGCAACCTGGAGTACGCGACGTTACTGCGCGTGGACACGGAGGAGGACGTCGCGATCACGCTGCTAAATGAGAAACTCATCTGTGTCGAGCCGAGACGAGAGAAGCGGCCGCAGAAACTCCTAACTCAGTACAACAAGTCGCAGTAGGAGGCCAAGACGCAACGAATCAACCTCTGGTGCTATGGCGACATCACCGAAGATGATGCCAAGGAGTTTGGTTTCAATGGCTAGTTGCCATGATGATGGCTAGCCACCTTCTCGTTTGATATACGCATGGAACCTTTACACCCTCAGCCGCTTTTTGCAAAGGTACTTAAAGATACATACGGATTAACTAGCAACTGTCCATTGAATGCAACAACTACCGCATGAACTACTAAGGCAGGGCGATAGCAGTCCCAAAGCTAAGAATTCAGATCAAGGCACCAATCATGAAACTAAACGCTGGAGTCGGCAGTTTACGGTTGCTCTGTTTGCGATTCGCGCCACTTGCTTGAATTGTGAGACGGCGAGATCTGCAAGGAAAAGCATTCAAGTCGTTGATCGTAAAGCTAAAGTCACACCAAGCTCCCGGACTGGGCCGGACGCTGCCGGACTGATCCGGGGAGC
>NW_014581335.1:7829-11412 GCF_000485595.1 Priapulus caudatus
CTAGCACAAAACTGATACCACAATTTGAGACTACATACTACCTGGGGGTGTTCTAGGGGGTCTATTTGACCATCCTGTCAAGTCAAACCTTAGATGTAGTGATGGTTGAACGAAACGAAAATGTCAAGGTTCGTGCTCCTGGACTAACATGACTTGTTGCTGTGTGCATGTTGTCTATACTGTATGCACTCATTGCACTGATTGTTTCATTCGCATTGTTCGCTTTTATGCATTGTTCATTATGCATTCGAATCTCGTTGCAGCGATCGCAAGCCAGCTTATGTCGGGTAGTAACCATAAAAACAATGCTTGCGACAGATTGAAGCAAGAGTAGAACATGTGCGACTCGCTGCGATCGCGTTGCGACTGACAATTTACCAGTTGCAAGCAGTCGCAGGCAGCAGGGGTGCTTAGGTCAAACTTTCTCTGCGACGCGATCGTCGCTGCAACTTGCAACCAGTTGCAGAAAATTGCAGAAAACCAGTTGCAAGCCAATCGCTTCGCGTCGCAAGCCCAACATAAGCCCAGCTTAAAGATACAGGTGTGTTGCTTGCTAAAGATACACGTTTGGATCCGTAACCACTGCCTTAATTCTACATAGTACTACTATTACTAATAGCACAGCCACAGGCCCTTGGAGGCTCAAGTTTCAAGAAGAGTATAAGAGCGAAGTAGACTTTGCTCTTCGCTATAGCTTTGCTCGCTCGCTTAAATATACCGCTTTGCTCTCATACTCTTCTTGAAACTTGAGCCTCCAAGGGCCTGTGCTAATAGTAATACTAATACTAGTAGTACTAGTTCCCTAACCAACTTATTAATTGTGTCTCGCATACTTTACACACGAGTGACATAGACATAAAGTCATAAAGTCTCAGAATATCAAAAGCGGCACTCGACTCCGAACCCCCTACCGCGCCCGCCTGTACTGTCTGTATTATGGGCGCATTTGTCTGGGTGCATTGGGCGCAGCTGTCAACCCCCCCCCCCCCCGCACACACATGCTATCATGCTCTATAGCAGGTAGGAAAGTGTATTTAACTATCATATCTCGCGAACGAGTTGAGTTATAATTATAGAATTTTACATGCATGTAGACACATGTCTTAGCCATAATCAATGAGTTTCGAGTTTATTGACGCACGATTAGTCTAATAAATTTGCGAATACATGTGCCCGGTAACGCTAATACTAGCTATGATCTCTGCGAAGATTGAGTTTATTGTTCAAAGGCGGTGTTAGAAAGACCCAACGCGTGCCGCGCTTGCCGCTATTGCGTATGATGTAGGCCTGGAGGGTTGTGCGTGCGTCTTGGCCAGCAGCGGTGTCGATTGATGTACGCGCCCGATTGTCGATCTCATGTCTGTGGCGCGAAGTGACGTCGTATACGGAGGATGTTCATGACGATACTGAATAATGTTCTGCTAACCTAAAAGAAACATTCCCATAACATTCAAGGAACATAACTTTGTTAGCTGGGTTGGTGGCGTTACAATGTGTATGGTTGGCGGAAATATGGCGTGTGTTTGTAAACCGACATATGGTTGAACTAAATTGACAAACCGTACACCATACCTTGGAGGCTCAAGTTTCAAGAAGAGTATAAGCATTTTCAAGGCGACGTAGAGTGACTTCTAGAAAAAAATGAAAAAAATGAAAGATGAGAAGGACTGACATAAAGCAGAAAGCTAGAGAGAGGGAGAGACAGTGGGTAGAAAAATAACGAGCCCGAAAGGGAGGGAGGGGGAGGAGGGGATGGAGGGAGGGATGGACGGACGGGCGGAAAGAGTGAGAGAGGAGAAGATATTTAGGTAGAGACACACATGGAGAGGGAGAGAAAGAGGGAAGAATGAAAGAGACGTTGGTAGGAGAAAGTGGGAGAGAGAAAGAGAGAGAGAGAGGGAGTAAAAATAAAAAACGAAAGAGGGGTTGAGAGAAACAGAAAGGTCATTATATTCAGATAGTTTGGAGTAAGTACGACATAATAACGACAATGATAATAGTTTAAAATTTGTAAATTAGGGAATGTCTATAAATTAATGTATGATCGAGTAATAAAAAATCAGATTACCGCAAATTATCCAGTTGCAATCATAAGAAATCAAGTATCATATCATAGAAATTGTGAGAGCTATTAATATTTATGCTATATTGAATGCTCTTCATAAATCTATGAGTTCGTATTTTATTATATGCATATGAGTGTCTTCTCATTAATGATTGTTTGCACAGTAAGATTAAAATAATGTTTACTTACTCATGGCCAAATTTCCAACCACCTATCTTTCGCGGAGGAAGAGAATGCTCGCTACTATCCCTGCTGAGAAAGAGAGTCAACATGTTGCTGCCGTGTTTGTTCATTCTCTTTGGAAAGGTCTACTAGTGGATTTGATCCTGCAGTTTATGATGCATTTAATTACTTAGCTTAGTGCTGTGAGGCGCGGAACCGTGAACTCGCTGCGAAATCTGTATTACGCACTCTAAATGTAGTTAATACGTACTTGACAGGTGATACGACATAATAAATATAGATGATACGCATTTGGCAGCAGGTAAGGCCGTTCTCTAATGACTGCCAGGCAGTGGCGTAGACAGGTCCTCAGTTGTGGGGAGGATGATTTCGCTGTTACTTTACTTCCATCGCAAAGTATACGAAGAGTGTGTGCGAGGAGCGCACACCGCGAGCGCCTTGGCGCGGAGCCCCTAACGGGTGGGGTCCAGGCCCCCCTAGGGTCCTTGGATTAAAATCTCTTGGATTTTAGCAATTTAGAACCTTCAAGATGGCCGTTTTTGAGGGAATTGGAAAAATTATGTTTTTCTTTAGATCCCAGACGTTTTTAATAACACGCACCCCCCCACACACACAACCAGTGGCGGGTCAGACGTGAATTCTAGTGGGGAATCATGCGAGCTCAATAGCACGAATCGCCCGAGGGGGGAGGATGTTGGAGGGGGTGTCCCCCTCCCACTGTGTGGAATTGCTAAAAAGCTGCAATCTAAAAGCAATCAATTTTGGGCATCTTTATCATAACATATCAAAAGATATTTTTCATCCTTCTGGGGGTATCCCTCTCCTGTTTAGGAGGGGGGTCCGAGGGACCTCTCCCGGAAATATTGTTAAAAATAACACCTGTTCGATGCAATTTCCTGCATTCTGAGGCAGCATTGCTGAGAAAGAGAGTCAACATGTTGTTGCCGTGTTTGTTCATTCTCTTTGGAAAGGTCTACTAGTGGATTCGATCCTGCAGTTTATGATGCGTTTAATTACTTAGCTTAGTGCTGTGATGCGCGGAACCGTGATCTCGCTGCGAAATCTGCATTACGCACTCTAAATGTAATTAATACATACTAATTGACAGGTGATACGACATAATAAATATAGATGATACGCAGTTGGCAGCAGGCAAGACCGTTCTCTAATGACTGCCAGGCAGTGGCGTAGACAGGTCCTCAGTTGTGGGGAGGATGATTTTTTTAAATTTCTTTATTTCTTAGTAGCCTTATACTCTTCTTGAAACTTGAGCCTCCAATGGCCTGTAGTGTGATTGATGTTGTCGTTGTTTTGTTGTTGTTGTTGTTGTTGTTG
>NW_014581336.1:0-11410 GCF_000485595.1 Priapulus caudatus
CCCATGTATGTGTCCCAGTGGGCGTACGCAGGGCGGGGGGGGGTTTGGGGTGTTAAACACCCCCTTTGCCTCTGTCCGAACAAACATTTAAAAAAGAAAGAGGCACGAGGAGAAGAGAGAGGAGAGAGAGAGAGAATTAGAGAAGAGAGAAGAGAGAGAGAGAGAGAAGAGCAGAGAGAGAGAGTGAGAGACTTGAGAGAGACGAGAGAGAGAGAGAGTGTGTGCTGCTGTTGTGTAGTGTGTGGAGATAGGAGAGAGAGAAAGAGGGAAAAAAGAGAGCGAGAGAAACAGAAAGGCCCTAGCTATCTATCCTGTTTATTAAGTTTAGTATTTGTAAAAACACCCCCTCGCGAGCGTGTAAAGACAAGCTAGCCTATAACGCGAGGGTTAAGGAGTGTTACATGAAAATGAGATAGAGAACCCCTAATCGAATCTGCCTGCATGTCGCGAATCGCGATGTCGCTAACTATTAGTTCTTCGCCTCTCATACTGATAATCCATATTGTGTAATCAAGAAATTGTGTATTGTGTGCTCGGGTGGCCAACTCAGTGGACAACTCATTATGATTTTTAATGAAACGGAATACAAATAAATATGATATTAATACAAAAATGTGCAGGAAATGCGGTAGTATTTTTAGCGCGTTATTTTCATTTTTCTTTCAGAACTCGAGCGAGGGACACCCCCTCTCGAGCACCCCGCGTCCCGTCCGCAGTCATAACACGGGCCGTAAATTCGGGCGGATGGAGCGATGATCCCCCTGCTCTTGAAGGAGGTCGGGGATGGCTGGATGCATCCCGCTGTCTCTTGAAGGGAGGGGGATGGCGCTGTACCAAATTACCCCCCCCCTGAGCATTTAAAAAAAATAGAGAAAAACAGAAGAGGAAAGAAGGAAGAGGTCTGAAGCAGGTCCCGATTTTACCAGACAGGTTCTATCAGCGTGGGTTTTAGTGCTACAGTCATGAGCGCTGCCACACAGTCGGCAGATGTGTAGATTGGGCAGATCAGATGCACGCCACACAGTATTATGTTCATAGACTTGAGTTTGTTTACATCGTGAGCATTTCAGAGATTTACACCGATTTTTACTGCACTCTACTCTTAGCTATCAAACGCCAGGCTTTTTTAGCTGCATCTGACATAGTCGAGATGCACGCTTGTGAATCCGCATTGATCGCCGCCGTCCGTCGTTCCGTCGGTCCGTCAACAGTTGCGCGCACAAATTCTAACGGCTCGACGTACAGTCCGATATTCGGGACGTGGGGCGGTATCCGAAAACGAGTTGGGATTCGAAGTGGGGCGTCAAAGGTTCTCAAGGTCAATGAGGTTGTAAAGATAGGCGGGAACATTCCCTCCTTAACTTAAGGTTAGGGAGGCAAATGCCAGAATTGCGGACAAATCCTAAACGGCTCGAGCCTTAATGGCCTCCTGATAGTCGGTGTATAGGCATCATGGTTAGGAAAAGCCATCACTGCTGCCGAAATTGGGAGGTACCAGCCGTCAAAGGTCAATGGGGCACAGGGCAGACTTTTATACAGTTTCTGAGGACATGGTGTGACCGAGCGATTGAAAAACTTTTTTGGTTTTCAGCGGTGACCTACCATTTTTATGGCTTTATTGAAAAGGACCATGAAATTGCCTTTCCACTGACGTGCGAAGAGTAAGTCGTCCTGTAACCTTTGCACCCTCAAGAGGCAGGGCTTAAACAAGTGGATTTGGACTGTTAACAAAGGAGTGAACTGGATGTTGCTAGTTAGAGCCCCCTCCCCCACCCTCCCCCTCTCCTCCCTCCAGCCCTCCCCCTGCCTTACCCCACCTCCCCCACCCCTTCCCCCCGCACCCTCCCACTACCTCCAATCACGATAGTTGGCCGTGTGCCCTTAACAATGAGTGTGTACGCCAACTGCCGTGTCTGACCATATCTGCGCCTAACAAATGTTGGTACTACGCACGACCTGGATATTTTTACGTTTATAATCGTAGGCAACAGACCTTCAGATGAGCCCAGACGCTCTGCGGCTCTTGTTCATAATAGCTAGTTAAGCGCCTATGCACGTTTGGCGACTGTCAACGTGCATAGGCACCACTTTGTAGTGTACGCTTAGATGATAAGTACTTTGATTCAACCTTTAACAAACACCACACAGCCACAAACACGCAACACTCTCTCTCTCTCTCTCACGCCCGCACACACACGACGCACACACGCCGCACGCACGCTACACACACACTCACACACACACACACACACAAGCAAGCACAACTCACGCACGCTCTCTCTCTGCTCACACACACACACCGCCGCAGCGCGCACACACCCTCTCTGTTTCTCTCGCGCTCGCTCTCTTTCTCTTTCTCTCTGTCTCTCTCTCTCTCTCTCTCTCTCTCTCTCTCTCTCGTCTCTCCCTCTCTCTCTCTCTCTCTCTCCCTCTTCTCTCTCTCTCATTCTCTCTCTCTCTCTCTCGCTCGCCTCGCTCTCTCTCTCTCTCTCTCTCTCTCCTCTCTCTCTCTCTCTCTCTTCTCTCTCTCTCTTTACTATAACAACACAAACACGCCACACCCCCTCTCTCTCTCTCTCACACACACACACACACACTGCGCACGCACACCTCTCTCTCTCTCTCTCTCTGGACACATACACCACTCCCTACGCAAAGCGTTTACGTAAATTTTAGCTTTTGATTTAATCGCTACGTAAACGACCCCCTCGCTTGCGTACGCGAAATCGCGTACGCAAATTTACTAATAACTGCGTTGGCATAAATCGCAACTAAGCAACCGTCGATTGCGTACGCAACACAGATTTACGCAAATATATTTGGTACGCAGCTTGCATGAATCATGAATCTACCCCGTGGACCCCACCCGTCAGTGCAAGCGCACACAGTATCAGAGTCTACAGTTTCCAGGGGCGTGTACAGGGGGCGTCCAGGGGGTCCGGACCCCCCATGCTCGCGCAGAAAACGCATCTGAGGGGGGCTAATTTCAAAAAATTTCTGGGGGAGAGCCCTCCAGACCCCCCCTTCGCGTGCTTCGATTGGCTGTCGATTAAAACTGAGTGTCAGATAGCCAATGATGGCGGAGGATGAACCAGCCGCACGAGAAAGCGGGAAATAAACTGTTCACTGTGGTCTGGCTTCTGGTTATTTATAAACAAATACGACACAGCAGGTAAACGTAGGAATGAAATAATTTATACAGTGGCAGCTAAGTCTATATGAAAGCGAATCGTTGGCATAAATGAGCAAATGATAATTAAGCATATAACATGACAACAATATTAATAACAATCATAACAATCGCAAGTATATTTAATAGCATTGCAGTACACAATATGACAGTCCCAATGATCTCTATATACTAACTATATAGTATATAACTACATGTATATACTAATAGTAATACTGTACTAATTAATACTATTCTTACTAATATTTACTAACTACTACTGATAGTTAGTATATAGAAGTCATTGCACGGTCAGTCATACTCTGCATTGAAATATCACAATTATGATGATAGAAATGAAATATAACATATATATGCTAATGTGACATGCATAGGTAATGCTTAGAGGAAACATTTAGATACAATTAAGCTTCTAATTGGTTGTATCAGTGATTAACGAGGAACTGATTAGGATATAACGAAAATAATTATACCATGAGTCATACGGAAAAGTAAATTAAATAACATCACACGATAAAATGCTACAAGGATTATAACAATGTAATAATAATGAACAAGGGAATGAATAGTATATTACAAGATAAAATTCATTAAAACAATCTGCCAGCGACACCTAGTGTAGAATGAAGATATAAATGTCTACAACACTTGCAATGAAATTATATATTTAATTAAAATAATTTTATATGATTACGACATTGCGGGCGCGCGCACGCACGAGACTGATAGATGTCTAGAGAAAGGTAGCGAGGGAGCGAGATTAAAAATAGTAGTAGTAGCAGTATGAAACACAGAATTTAATCATTGTATTAGTCCCTATTTTCCTACCTAAACAGTATCTATAGGTGGTTGGATAATCGATAATGTTAGATAATGTGGAAGAGGTGGTAAGAGTGAAACAACGTGTGAAATCTGGTTCATTATTAATTATTCTGCAGAATAATACGGTACGGATCTACTGTTAGCTATTGTTTAAAAAGCGATTGCTACGTCAATGGCGGTATGTGACGCATTGTCAAACGGCATGATATTTGTAAAATTTGGATGTATGTGTCCTGTATATATCACATGTACACGGTCAGTCATACTCTGCATTGAAATATCACAATTAGGATGATAGAAATGAAATATAACATATATGCTAATGTGACATGCATAGGTAATGCTTAGAAGAAATATTTGCATACAATTAAGCTTCTAATTAGTTATATCAGTGAGTAACGAGGAACTGATTAGGATATAACGACAATAATTATAGTAACATAATTATACCTTGAGTCATACGGAAAAGTAAATTAAATAACATCACACGATAAAATGCTACAAAGATTATAACAACGTAAAGGAAATTAGAATATTAGGTAGTAGTTTAGTATACAACGGATTAGTATATTACGTAGGATAAAATTCAGCCAAACCTAGTGTAAAAAAAACCTAGTGTAAATAAAGCCAGCGACACCTAGTGTGGAATGAGTATATAAATGTCTACAACACTTGCAATGAAATTATATATTTAATTAAAATAATTTTATATTATTACGACATTGCATGCGCACGCACGCACGCACGTACAGACAGACATACGAACGCACGCACGTATCGGAAATACTTACAGACGTACGTACGTACAGACATACGAACGCACGCACGCACGCACCCACAGACATACGAACGCACGCACGCACATAAATACGAACGAACGGACGCACGCACGCACGTACAGACATAGGAACGAATGCACTTACAGACATACGAACGAACGCACTTACAGACATACGAACGAACGCACTTACAGACATACGAACGAACGAACGAACGAACGCACTTACAGACATACGAACGAACGCACTTACAGACATACGAACGAACGCACTTACAGACATACGAACGAACGCACTTACAGACATACGAACGAACGAACGCACTTACAGACATACGAACGAACGCACTTGCAGACATACGAACAAACGCACTTACAGACATACGCACGAACGAACGCACGCACCTACAGACATACGAACGAACGAACGCACGCACGCACGCACGTACAGACATACGAACGAACGAACGCACGCACGCACGCACGCACGCACGTACAGACATACGAACGAACGCACGCAAGCACGCTCGCACTTACAGACATACGAACGAACGCACGCACGTACAGACATACGAACGCACGCACGAACGCACGTACAGGAAATACCAACGAACACACCTACAGAAAATACGAACGAACGCACGCACGCTCGCACTTACAGACATACGAACGCACGCACTTACAGACATACGAACGCACGCACGTAGACACGTACTGACATACGAACGTACGCACGCACGCACGCACGTACTGACAAACGAACGAACGCACGCACGCACGTACAGACATACGAACGCACGCACGCACTTACAGACATACGAACGAACGTACGCACGCACGCACGCACGCACGTACAGACATACGAACGAACGCACGCACGCACGCGTACAGACATACGAACTAACGCACGCACGCACGCACGCACGCACGCACGCACTTACAGACATACGAACGAACGTACGCACGTACAGACATAAGAACGAACGCACGCACGCACGCACGTACAGACATACGAACGAACGCACGCACGCACGCACGTACAGACATACGAACGAACGCACGCACGCACCTACAGACATACGAAAGAACGCGCGCACGTTCGAACGAACGCATACGAACGAACGCACGTACAGATATACGAACGCACCGCACGTACTGACATACGAATGCCAGCGCGCACGCACGCACGCACGCACGTACAGACATACGCAGGTGTAGCGGACCGCGCGTCCGCTGGCGGCCGAGAAGAAGTGCGAGGGAATAACAAGGGACACATGCTGCTGCGGCCGCCGCACAGTCGGGGAACTGATGCGTCGCGGGTAACCCATTGCTGGCCCTGGCACCGCCTGCCGGTAGGACTAGACAGGCCGAGTCCGTGCCGAGGTGAGCGAGATTAACCCGAGAACGGTGATAGCAAGGAACGGGCAGGTGTAATGTGCTTTCGCGCTGGCACCCGTTTCGAGAACCTGTAATAACAACACGCTCCTGCCATCCTAAACAGCTGCGAAAACTAGTATGCCTATACCAAGAGATCGTGTTCACCTGGCTGATGAAAGATAGTATTCATTGGAAAGTCAGAGACATGGGGAACCTAGGAGCCGACTAGGTCGCTACCATCTTTTCATCCCAAAGAAGGAGAGACGTAGAGAGAGAGAAGGAGAAACCCGCATTCGAGTGCGTACAGGAGGCCATTACGGTGGGAGACGCCAGATACATTGTAGTTGGAATAGCGCTACCCCGTTGATGCTACAACGTAAACGCAAATGCGGCCGAATACTAGACAGCGATCCGTGTATACGCAGGCTGCGAAGGTAGAAGTAACCTCCTACAGCGGAAAGCGCCTAAACGAAGGGAGAGAGAGAGACCGAACGAGACAGAACACCGAGCGCAATCGCAGATCCCGATTACAGCGTACACCGGGACACGCATAACACCCCTTGGCCGAATTAAATGGACGCATAACGCGAGCAGCTGATTGGGAAAACGCTACGGTATATCAAGTTGTGTGCAACACCAGAGAATCTACGGAGCGAATAATCACTGGACGGAGAACCAGAAGACGGACGTTACGTGTAATCAATGCCAGGGTGAGAGAGGACTGCTTACGTTTAAGCGTACGTCTAAGCTAGACGCTAAGGGATTGCCTTCATAAGCTGTACAGGGTTAAGAACGCTTGGTTACCAGGGCTAAGTCGCTGCATAGCGATCAGTGTTGGTGCAATTGAACTTAACACAGGCGCTGCGACGAATCGTGAGAGGTTCCAGCAGAGCGAACGTTCACGTAAGCGCCGCTTGCGCGCGAGAATCCGCCTGAAAGCGAAAGTGAAGCCTAAGCTGCGTAACGCGCGAAGTGACCTGACTTCCGCATTTCTTGCGTGGCAACGGAGGACGAAGTAAGTGATCGGGCAGATCCGCGCGCTGAGATGCGATTTTCGACTACTCGGGAAGAGTGTGGAGATGAGCTGGAGTGAGACGCGAGTCGAAGCAGCGACAGCGAAGGACGAGCGCGACGACAGAGAGGCGGCTCGCAGATATGAATCAGGTGCCGCGGGAGCGGAGAAGCTGCTCCGACGCACGTGGAAGGACGAGGCGCTATCGCCCGTAAGCCAAGGAGAGAGGAAGAGGCAGCGCTTCACCCACCGAGCGACGCGAGGGCTGTTCGACGCACCGACGCGGATGAAGCGGTAGCGGCGTAGACGAAGCGAGAGTCGGGATGGAGTTCCGCCGCGAGGGATTCGCTCGCCGCCCGGACGGCGGAGCTGAGATGGGAGAGAGCCGTCCGTGCACAACTCCGACGGCGTGTGAGTCCGCAAGCTGGGCTCACTACGGTCCGCGTTCGGGAGAGAGGCGAAGGATGGAAAGAGAGCGGGGACAGCAGAGCACAGTCCCCGCTGAGAACAGTGGGTCTGACATTATCCGTAACCACTAGTACCCTGGCAGAACGCTGCACACGGTACTCGCTGGTCGACGAGGAGGGAAGCGCTCAAACGCGAGCCTCATCCAAAAGGAGAAGTGGCGACCGACGAGCGGCCGCGACCGGGGAGAGAACCGAAGGATGGGGGGGGAGAGTCAACCCGCGAAGGAAGGAGAGTGACCGACGTACGATTGCCTGAGCATTTGGACCAACCGCGATCGCCGAGGGCGATTCGATCGCGCAAGAGACCGACGCTGGCAGAAGTGCAGTGAAGTGTGGTAATTGCTTTCCCTTCGCTGTCCGTACTGGTTGACGATTCGACGTATCGACTTGAACCGTGGCCGAACATTGTGGTGCCGGCCGTAACAGATGGTCGTTGGTGGCCGGTGCCTTGTTCAGTTACCGAACAGCACGCAGGACCTACGACTGTGGATTAGTCATCTACTCTAATCGGGTGGCGAGTACAGTGTCCATTCAGGAGTTTGCCGTTACATCTCGTGTGCTTGCACGGGTTGTAATATCGTGATGGCGAGCGCTACTTACGGCAGACACAATTTTGGCGTGGCCGAAAACGTCCGGACGTACCAGCGAGAGGGAGAGAAGCAGTGGCAGGGTGAGACCCGCCTCCATGACGGATACAGGGGGAATGTCGAGGGCTACGCGGTAGCGACGCCGACCCACCTGCTGTCCACAGGAATAGCGATGATCCGAATGCCGACCGAGTCGTCGCAAGGGAGAACCCGAAAGGCAAGAGCGGGGCGACGAAGGAGAAGGGGAAGACTGGAGGAGAGGCGCTACAGTGACAGCCTGCGCCGAACCGATCGCGAAACCCGGTGAGGGGAAGCAAGGGTCGGAATTTAACAACAAATCTGCAGCGTCGAATGCGGTAAGGCTCGCCGCCGCGCTGCCTCCAGCGCGACAAGAGGTCGAGAATGGCAGAGCCCACAGGTAAGCGTCGGTAGATCGATCGTGAGGCACCGGTGGATCGGGGAGCCGGTTCCGAGAACTTGGCTGGAGGAGGGAACGCGCTCACGACCCAGCGAAGCACGAAGGAGTGATTACTGCATCGGAGCCACGCTAGCCGTGTGGGCGAGCGAGTCCCGAAACACCCAGCGACGACCGGCGACCGAATCAGGTCGTGATACCTGCTGTCAGCCGAATCAGATCCGATACGTTGGGACGAGCTCAGGGCCGAGAGGTATCCTGACGGCGCACCTAGCCCGGACGTAGAACATGGAGGCTGGACCGACCGATGGCTGGACGAAGGTGGGCTTGATCCGCACGGAAGCTGGTTGGGGATGAGGCGACCAGAGCTAAAACGCCGGGGACGGAGCATGTGCCGCGCGCCTTGGCTAACCGCCTTGCGCCCGAACAACCAGATGGAGGTAGAGACGAAGAAGTAACGTCGCCGACCCGGAGTGAAGGAGATGACCGCCGACCGTGAGGACCTCCGGCCGAACGACGGGAGCATCGCCACTTACGAGATATTGCTTGAAATTTGGGGTTGTGTGGGCGAGGTCACAAATTAAGAATAGGGGTATATCAAAGTCGCGACTCAGTATAGATAAAGTACGCGCAAGTTGTAAGTCGACACCGCGTAGTATAGTACGCGTGACGGTCGCGAGTTAGATCGCGAACACGTATTATTGTTACGAGATCGCGCACGAGCGAAGCGTATTAGTTGTATATAGTAATAGTTTACGAATCTCGATGCGGCGACGTGCACATGGTAAGGAAGGGAAAGTGCTAGATCGCCCTACTTCTGAGCAACGGGGAATGTGACGGCGCGGTGTGATCGAGGAATCGGGAAATAGCGATTCCGGGAAGTAGAAATTCCGGGGCATAGGCGTTTGGAGGTATATGTACCGAACACCGAACACCGAAAATCACAACGAACACCGAAATAAGCACGGCTGGGTAAACAGTAACAGCGCAATAACGGCTCGGCCAGTGAAGCGATCGTCGGTGGGATCACGTGTTAGGTGAGGCAGTGCCCGACAAGAGCGTACTGTAGCGCGGCGTGATAGCTACTGAGAAGCTGACTCATGGGCGGCAGGCCCCAGCGAGGGTAAAAAGGTGCACCCCTGGCGCCTGACCAGAAGTAGTTTAGTAAGTTGAGAAAGAGAGTTGAGAAGAAGAGAGCAGTTGAGAAGAGGAGTTGAAGTGTAGAAGTTAAGAGTTGACCAGTTGAGAGTAGAGGTTTGTGTAAGGAGTTATTCAGGAACCTACTGATGTGTATTTCGGAGTTTAGCGAGTTACTCGTAAACGTTAGCGAGAAGCTCGGACTGACTCGCGGGGTATAGCCGCCGCGCCAACGCGTGACACCTGAAATCACCAAGCGCCGAAACGAGTGAGTTACGACTCAGGACAGCCTCTTTGAAAGCTGCTCGTTTGATTAACCGGTGCGTTCCGTATGTATCTTACCGCATTCTTATCGTGGTTGTAATAACATTATTCACTCTTAGCACACTTTTGCCTGGCGCCTTCATTTCTCCCCACGTCTACACGTCATATCTTACCGCCAGAGGAAGGGTACGCGCGTAACCGTACGCATCCTCACACATCTCATCAGTCTTACACAACGCACGGCGCGGAGAGAAATCTCCGCGTGAAAGGTACTACCAAAACGCAGGAATACCACCGACGCAGCGAGCACCTACCCGCAGAGGATCGCTTTTAGAGGCGGCGATCTAACTTGCGAAGCTGCGCGCAACCCTTTCGGGGGAGCGAAACATCTGAACACCGAAAAAGTTTCGGCGAGCGAAGACTGCGCGCAGCTCGGCAAGAGCAGAGGCCGAGGGGCGTTACAATATACACGCGCCGTACAGACATACACAATCGCACGTATACACATACACACAGCGCCGTACACACACATAATATACACGCGCGGTACGAGAGACATACAAACACGCACGTTACATACAAGTACACACGCGGTACACACATATATACAACGCGCGTACAGACCATACACACGCACCATATAATCACATACACACGCGCGTAACAACACATATATACACGCGCGTACAGAACATACGTCACGTTAACACATACGCGCCCACAACAATACAGCGTACGTATCACAGCTAATCGAGCAGACAGGCTGCGTGGCGTATGTCTGTACGTGCGTGCTTTGCGTATGTCTGTGGGTCGTGCGTGCGTGATGTCTGTACGTGCGTGTGTGCGTGCGTATGTCATGTCTGTACGTGCGTGCATGCGTGCGTATGTCTGTATACGTGCGTGCATGCGTGCGTATGTCTGTACGTGCGTGTGTGCGTATGTCTGTATGTGCGTGTGTGCGTATGTCTGTATGTGCGTGTGTGCGTATGTCTGTACGTGCGTACGTGCGTTTGTATGTCTGTACGTGCGTGCGTGCGTGCGTTCGTATGTTTGTACGTGCGTGCGTGCGTGCGTTCGTATGTCTGTACGTTCGTGTGTGCGTGCGTTTGTATGTCTGTACTGCGTGCATGCGTGCGTCGTTATGTTTGTACGTGCGTGCGTGCGTGCGTGCGTTCGTATGCCTGTACGTTCGTGCGTGCGTGCGTTCGTATGTCTGTACGTGCGTGCGTGCGCGCGTTCGTATGTCTGTATGTGCGTGCGTGCGTGCGTGCGTGCGTGCGTATGTCTGTACGTGGGTGCGTGCGTGCGTGCGTGCGTGCGTGCGATCGTATGTCTGTACGTGCGTGCGTGCGTGCGATCGT
>NW_014581337.1:0-1439 GCF_000485595.1 Priapulus caudatus
CTTGCTCAGTATATCTCGTCTCAACTCGGTAGGGATTACAATACGATTTCGATACAGGAGCAGATCCTTTGACACGGATAGTTCACTCCTAACCGAGTAGAATGTCTTTACATCCTCTGGCACCGACTGAATCCTCTTCGGCCACCCCACCTTTGTGAGTCCAATCGCCCTCTGTAGCGTTGCATCGCGTACTGTCGCTCTTGTTATACGCTCGAGTTTCTGACTGGCTATGGGCCTCTGTTCGTCAGCGCTGTCCACAAACTGCTGAACCTCCAGAACTGTATCTGGCACCTCTATGCTTACTAGTGGTGCTCTTGACAGTGTGTCTGCTACCACCAACTCCTTACCAGGTGCATATTCTGCTCTCGGAGCAAATCGCATGAGACGCATCAGCAACCTCTGGCACCTCAGCGGCGTTTTGTCTATGTCCTGTTTATTGATCAGTGGAACCAATGGCTTATGGTCTGTCACCAGTTTAAACTCGCTCAGTCCATACAGATACTGTGTGAACTTTTCGCATGCCCACACACACGCCAGGCACTCTTTCTCAATCTGAGCATATCTAGCCTCAGCATTTGTCAATGTGCGAGAACAGTATGCCACAGGTAAGAGTCTATCTCCCTGTTGTTGCATTAGTACTCCACCCAAACCATAGCTGCTGGCATCTGCACTGACCACCGTTGGCTTGTTTACATCATAGAATGCCAAGACAGGTGCTTTTGACAACATATCCTTGACCTTCAAAAACGCCTGCTCTTGTGTGTGACTCCACTGGAAAGTTGCGTCAGACTTCAGTAGATCAGATATCGGCTTTATAACCGTCGACAGCTCTGGCAAATATCTTCCCAAGTAATTGACCATGCCTATAAACCGTCTTAAACCTGCTACATCTCGTGGTGCGGCGATATCCACGACTGCTTTTACTTTTCCTTGGTCTTGGCTTATCCCTTCTTCTGAGATATGATGACCAAAGTACGTTAGCTCTGGCTGTCGGAACTTGCATTTCTCCCTGTTGAGTTTCAGTCCCGACTCACGTATCCGATCCAAGACATTCTTAAGTCGTCGGTCATGTTCTTCGAGTGTGTTCCCATACACTAATATGTCATCCATCATCGCAATAGCACCATCCTGTCCCTGCAGCAGCTCCGTCATCTTACGTTGGAACACCTCTGGTGCTGATGTAATCCCGAATGGGACACGGCGGAAACAGTACCGCCCAAACGGTGTGATGAATGTGGTGTATCTTGAACTCTCAGGGTTTGGTGGCATTTGATAAAACCCACTCGACGCATCCAACTTCGAAAACACACGTGCTCCTACCAGCTTAGGGATTATATCATCGAAAGTTGGCAGTATGAATCGCTCCCGACGCACCGATTCATTCAGTTTCTTCAAATCTACGCAGATGCGTATATTCCCATTGCGTTTAACAACAGGAA
>NW_014581337.1:2170-3420 GCF_000485595.1 Priapulus caudatus
TGTTTCCATAGTAACCCTGCCTGGTGGCTCCATAGGCATTCTTGTCGCCGTAGTACCGCTTACTCTGCTGCTGAAACTTTGGCTTAAATGATCGTACCACTTCTTCCAGATCTCTAGCTTCATGGCTTTGAACATTTACTTGTGCCTTCACCTGCTCTGTCTGTCTAGTTATTTCGATGGCTCTTGCAAGGGTCAGATCAGGGGTCAGTTGTAATTTCTCTGACAGACTTTTATCAGTAATGCCAATTACTAACCTGTCCCTGATGTTCTCCTCTTTGGCCGTGCCAAACTCACAATGTTCTGCCAGTTCATATAGACTGCGTATGAAACATTCTGCCGTCTCCCTAGCCTGTTGTCCTCGCAGGTGGAACTGTGTTGAATCTTCCTTGTTCAACTTCGACGCAATTCTGTATCGGCTGTATCTCTGCCGCCACTCGGGCCATACTGCTGGCCGCGAGAAATCAAAAGCCTCTGGAGGGTTTAGCTTTGCCATAGCGCCGTCCCCGCTTGCTTTTTAATGATCACTGTATGTCCATGTTTACTTCTGACACCATGTCGCGTTCAGGATACCACGAACTATATATCTTTTAATGAACAGAACACATTTATTTAACAAGCCACTCAATAACACAACCAGTTCACACAGAACCAGATAATGAATAACAAGTCGGTTTCAGTTTTGATTCTCAGAACCTTCCCGGGTGGCTCTAACACTATATTACTCATATGGTACCGAATAGTATCGTGACATTTTGTATGCGACGTAACGGTGTGATTCTTTTTAATTAATTTCTGTTCGATGCTTATTCAGGCCTGCTGCCTGTGGACGCCTTCTACTGTTGTACAACACATTAAATATGGCCATCGCGCGGTGAACTATGTGTGAGGTGAATGGTAAGCACTTATTTCCATCCCTCAAACCGCCCTTCCGGTCTGTCGGTTCCACCGCCGCGGCGCGAATTTTTTTCACAACAGTTTTTTTCCTAACCCTAACCCTAACCCTAACCCTAATCCCAACCCTAACCTTAACCCTAATCCTAACCTAAACTAACCCTTACCCTAACCCCCTAACGCCTAATGCGCTGCGGCAGTGGGACATGCACACCGGAACTAGGGCGGCTTGAGGGATGTAAATAAGTGCTTACCGAGGTGAATACGTTCACATGCGGATGTGTCATATAGCGCCCGCTCGCGGTGAAATACACGCGATAACACAACATACACGCGGTTAGCCGTCAGGAGTCAGTTAG
>NW_014581337.1:3475-4560 GCF_000485595.1 Priapulus caudatus
CGCAGCCTCACACCCTCTCCCCACCCTCTCCCCAGCCTCCCCCAGCCCCCTCACACCTCCTCCCACCTCTCACGCAGCCTCCCACCCTCTCACGCAGCCTAACACCCTCTCCCCAGCCCCCTCACCACCTCCTCCCACCCTCTCCCCAGCCCCCTCCCATGAGGTGTCATTACCTAGGATGGCGCGTAGGTGTCCCTCCATCGTCTGCAGGATCAAGTGTTCGACGTGATGGTGAGACTTCCCCAGGAACTGCTCCAGGGCCGTCGCCAGCAGCTGCTTGTCGGTCATGACCTTGACCTGGGCGACCCCGGTGACGGTCAGCGGCACGCCCTCCTTCGTCTCGACGTTGTCGCAGGTTGGGTTCAGTGTCATCACCTCCAGCGACAGCCTGGCGCGGAGGGGGGGAGGAGGCGAGGAGAGGAGGAGAGTTAGCAACGATGTGATCCATATGTATGCGTACTGTTACAGTTACACCTACGTACTGTTACAGTTACACCCGCTTACTGCTACTGTTACACCCGCTCACTGTTACAGTTACACCCGCTCACTGCTAGAGTTACACCTGCTCACTGTTACAGTTACACCCGCTCACTGTTACAGTTACACCCGCTCACTGTTACAGATACACCCGCTCACTGTTACAGTTACACCCGCTCACTGTTACAGTTACACCCGCTCACTGTTACAGTTATACCTGCTTACTGCTACAGTTACACCCGCTTACTGCTACAGTTACACCCGCTCACTGTTACAGTTACACCTGCTCACTGCTACAGTTACACCCGCTTACTGCTACAGTTACACCCGCTTACTGCTACAGTTACACCTCCTTACTGCTACAGTTACACCCGCTCACTGTTACAGTTACACCCACTTACTGTTACAGTTACACCTGCTCACTGTTACAGTTATATCTCCTCCTCCCGACAGTCTGGGGGCGTGGCCGCGGCGACAGGGAGGAGGAGAGGAGAGTGAGTTAACGATGCAATGTGAACGGCCGCTTACTGTTACTGTAATCAGAGGCCCGTTGTCAGAAACAAAATTAGTCTCAACATTAGTCTTAAAGGCTCACAATGCGCATCCAA
>NW_014581337.1:4570-11407 GCF_000485595.1 Priapulus caudatus
ACACTCACTCCACACACACAACACATCACACACACAGCACACACACAACACCACACACACACACAAGCACACACACCGCGGGCGCGCACACACAGAGAGGAGAGAGAGAAGAGAGAGAGAGAGAGAGAGAGACAGAATAGGGAGAGCGAGAGAGATTCAGTCGTTAATATTAGAACTAGTACAAGCCAGGCTGCAATCTAGCTATACAGACGCAAACAGGAGAGAGCCAGAACTGAACATGGAACATAAGTTGCGCGAACCAGAGAGCTTCTGGCGTTTAGTTCTGCTGCTACGTATGTGCGTACTCAGTATATACTGCAATTCGTTTAATACCAGTGTTTGGTATGCCCCCCCCTCCATGCGAGAGGAGGGCTCTGGTTACATGCGCTCACGCACCGTTGTAGTTGGTCGTGTATCGGTGTCGCGAGGTCGAGGCGTGGCTAGTGTGTGTGTGCGTGCGTGCGGCGTGCGTGCGGGCGTGCGTGCGCTGCGTGCGTCGTGCGTGTGTGTGTGTGACGTGTGTGTGTGTGGTGCTGTGTGTGTGTCGTGTAGTGTGTTAGTGTGGTGTGTGTGATTGGTGTGTGTGGTGTGCTGTGTGTGTGTGGTTGTGTGCCTGTGTGCTGACGCTGTGTGTGTGTGTGTGTATGTGCTGGCTGTGTGCGTGCGTGTGCTTGTGCTGTGTGTGGTTTGTGTGTGTGTTGTGTGTGTGTGTGGTGTGGTGCGCGCGTGTGCTACATAGCCGGGACACTCTAGTGAGGACCGCTAACTACACAAGTCTGCGTACACGAACGAGAAATGAGACAATTATAATATGCTGCTGTTCGGCTGCGTTACTGCGGCGCTCTGCTGTAACTACTGCTGCTACTGCCTGTGCGCTGCTGCTATACTAACTACTACTACTACTACTACTACCCTAGCTACAATACTACTATATATACTACTACTGCTACTGTTGCTCACTGCGCGTGCTGCTGCTGCTGCCTGCTATGCTCGCTTGCTAGCTGCTGCTGCAGTGCTGCTACGGGCTGGCTCGCTGGCTGCTGCTACTGACTGCTACTCCTGCTACTGCGTTGATAAATTACTGCAGCTGATATAGAACGTATACACCGTTTAGACGCATATATTAGGCAAACAAATACAAGCGATCCTAAATGCAGTCACGCCACCCCCCCCCCCAACTCCCCAACCACGACCTGCGACTGTCCGAAGCCTCGCAACCTAATCCCAACACACTCATCAATGCTCTAACCAACGACTTAACAAAGAAAAAAACGTCCACAGCGTGACACCGCACGCAGCGCTCAGTTTTTTGCCTACTCACGCGCTCATCTCGCGGCGTCGAATCACCGCCAGATGGCGCAATGCGCGATGCAACATGGCATGTATGTGTGTAATATCATGCTAGCATAAGCGTGATCTTTTCATTAATTAATTAATTAATTGCCTAGGAGACCGAATCGGGCATTACACCAGATATAATATATATATAGATTATACAACAAAATAACCAACAAATCCTGCTATATGGCGCAGAGATAGCGTCCGCTCTGGCACAAAGGTCCTGTTGATCGAACGCGCACAGCTTCTCGAGTCGAAGATGTCCTACTGACCATGCCCACACGACGTTTGGTGGTTTTGGGTGAGTAGCCACACAGCCTAAAAGCCTTAACCACACCAAAACCACCAAAATCGTCGTGTGGCATTGTCAGAGGAATCTCGGAACTAATGCTAGCTGAAGACAGCCGCAGAGATAATCTGTGGCTTTGATTGCCATAGCTTTGGCTATAGCTAGCCCATGGGGTGTGCCTGCTGGTAGAGCGCCAGGTATTTTTTTAGCCGAAAGGCCACTGAGGGTGCGGTCGCAGCCCAAGTCTTGTTTTGCGCTCCGTGTTCTTTTACGTCCCATTGTACTTGGTATTCCTGGAGACGTGGACCGCCATTTTTACGTAGTCATCCCGACGCCACGGCAGATTCCAGTGTCAATGCTTGAGAGCGCAGGTTTTACACCTTGAGAAAATTCACTTGCGCGGCCGGGTTTGAACTCACAGCCTTCAGTGGACAGTGACGACGGCCTAACATGGTTCACGTAGGCGGTCTTTCATAGCAACTGATATAATCAACGTCTGTCGTAGCCGACGCAGACGCAGGCAAGGGCTGGCAGCCCGGCATCACCCTCCCCGGTCACGTCAGAATCCAGAACAACAAAAGTGAACAATAAAAGACAAACGAGAGCAACGAAGGGAATTAAGCGCGCGCAATCGTCACTGACCTTAGACTGCCCCCAGCGTCGGTCCGACTCGCCTGCACGCGCCGCAGGAAGGCTCGCGTGGCGCGGATAGAAAGCGCCCTGTGGTAAGATATTGCGTTTCGCTGGGGAGATTTAGTGTTTGATAAACGCGATCGCAAGGACGGATGCGATGGACGTGGGCGATGACGGAGCGTTATGACGTAAGAGGTATGAATTCTCGGATCCGAGCTGACGGCTAGATCCGTCTTGATACGGACGCCGTTTTGACCGGCTTCTAATAAAGTTGATGCGTAATCTCATATACTATCATACACGTGAGAGAAGAGAGAGAGAGGGGAGAGAGAGAGAGGGAGAGAAGAGCGGAGGAGAGAGAGAGAGAGGAAGAGAGAGAGAGAGGAGAGAGAGGGCAAGAGAGAGAGAGGAGAGAGAGAGGAGAAAGAAAGCGTGTAGCTTGCGTGCGAATGTGAGCTAATAGGGCGTTTATGGAGGAAAGAGCGGTCAAGCGGAATTGCGCCAGAAAGGTAACAAGTGGTGCCTACTTGCTATGACTATGTGTTATATGCAACAGTAGGAAGCAGCGCCATAGGACACCCAGGCTCGAAAAGGATAACACAAAATTTGATTAAAATATTAGAAAGTTTCGATGCACACGCTCGATACACTTCATTCACGCTAAACATCACAGTTCAACATCCCGAATCACTCGACCTATTGCAGGGTAATTACGCACATGTCCAGCATATTTCGGATCTCGTTTCAATACAAGATGGCGGACCGCCGTCACCATGGTCATGACGTCACTTGACGAATGGTACATCTTTCAAATCGATTTTTCCGTGGCATTCTATCATGTCTGCGGGGCATCTCCCCTCACATCCGGGATATTATTGAGAGTCAGTGCGAGAGGTGCTGGATATTTGATCATAAAGAACATTGTGACGATGAAACAAGTCGAGGAATGACTAGGCCTACTGTTGCGTGTTTTAAACACAAAAGCCCTGGGGCTATACGATCGTTCTAGTCTGCGGTTGGTGAGAGGTGCATCGTACAGTACATCTTATATGTGAACGTGATGTACACTATTACGTTATCGGCCGTGTATAACTCCCAGTCTCTGATACCATCTCTCCATGCCGTGGGTCATTGGTGGAGAGAATATGGACATCGATGTCAGACCTGTGTTGTAAGTACGGCTTATGTATATATTTAGTTCACATGTGGGACTTTGCCTTCATGGCGTATCATTGAGCAAGGAGAACAGTTGCTTGGGTCTATATTGTTACAATGAGCTATTGGGTACTGATACAGCTTGGCGCGGGTTGCATTGTGCGGTATTGAGATTGCGGACTCTCTTATCGGGGTGCTGCTACCTGTGTGTCATGGACGCTTTGGTGTCCTGGGATGGGCTTAGGGGGGTCGTTGACCAGGCCCTGGAATTTTGATATTAATGTGCTTATGTGCATTTTTTGGGGAGGGGTTCTGTCGATTTCCAGGCGTTCTAAGAGGGGTCCATGACTCAAAGGTTAGGACCTGCTCTATTGGCGGACTTATGGGTGTATACAATGTAACAGAGTAGATATACCGTGTTATTTATTACTCTTGATGTACGAAAGGGTTGAAGATTGCCTCAGCCCAGTTTTACTGCGATACTTTAGTTGTACCCGCTCGGGCATAGGTCAAATGTGTCGCACGCGGGAGTGCGGCGGTCTCTGCAGCTAAGTTCAAAAGCCAATATCCACCTTATTAGTGATTAATCAACTACCTGGTTTCAATGTGGAAGTGGAAGAGAAGAGGAGGAGATGGGAGAGAGACAGGAGAGAGAGAGAGAGAGAGAGAGCGAAGGACGTGAGACGTTGCGAGAAGAGGGTTAGAGATGAAGTGGACGTATGTGGTGGCGTGTACGTGCGTGCGTGCGTGGTGCGTGGTGTGTGCTGTGTGTGTGTGATGCGTGCGTTATGTGTGCGTGTTGTATGTGGGTGTAGTCGTGCGCGGTGTGTGGTTGCGTGGTGTTGGTGTGTGTGCGTGCGTGTAGGATGTGTGTGCTGTGAGTGCTGTATATATATTATATATATTACGCTATGTGTGCGTGCGCGCCGCGTCGTGTGTGTGGTGTGTGTGATGTGTGTGATTGTGAATAAACTGATCAGAGATACATGTGTGTGTGTGTGTTGATGTGGTAGTGCGCGCGAATGTGTGTGTGTATGTGTATGTATGTGTGTGTTTATCTGTATCTCTGTCACATACACACTCTCTTTCTTTCGTTCTCTCCCTTTCTCTCTTTCTTTCTGTCTCTCTCTCTCACTTTCATTTATTTATTTATTTATTTTTCTCTCCCCCCCCCTCCTCTCTCTCTGTATCTCTCTCACTATCTCTTCTTGCTCTCTTTTCTCGTTATATGCTTCTTGTTTTAATGCTTTTATAACCAGAGCCGTTCAAGTTATCATGAAAAAGTCATGACAGAAAATCGCATTACAGATATAAATATATTTTCGCTTTTAGACGCAAAAAGACTTCGTGGCTTCGTTAGCACGGTAACGGGAAATCGTATTAGAATGTTTTTTTCTGAGAGGTGTCGTTTTTCTCAGGCGTATGTTAAGTATAATAATGATGAGAGAGTATGACGACATAGTACTTTGCCCGACAACACTCCGTAATTCGTTCTGTATCGTATCCCATTCAGCCGCCCCGTGTGTGCGTGCGCGCGCGTGTGTGTGTGCGTGCCCTGTGTGTGCGTGCGTGAGCGCGTGTATGTACGTGCGTGCGTGTGTATGTGCGTGCGTGCGTGTGCGTGCGGGTGTGCATGCATGAATGCGTGTGCTCTTGTATGTGAGCGTGTGCGCGTGTGCGTGTGTGTGTATGCGCGTGCGTGCGTGCGTGCGTGCATACATGCGCGTGTGTGTGCTCTTGTGTGTATGTGCGCGCGTGTGCGTGCGCGTGTGCGTGTGTGTGTATGCGCGTGCGTGCGTGCGTGCATGCATGCGCGCCTGTGTGCTCTTGTGTGTATGTGCGCGCGTGTGCGTGCGTGTGTGCGCGTGTGCGTGCGTGTGTGCGTGCGTGCGTGCGCCTCTATTTGCGTGTGATATCCCTCGGCAGTCGGTCGCGCTCGGATGTCGAGCGCATCGACGTCACGGCAACACAATAGGTCGCTAAACGCTGTCGGCGTTTCGCAACATTCGAGTCTATTTTCAGCTCGACGGACCGCATGCCCCCCCCCCTCTCTCTCTCTCTCTCTCTCTCTCGTCTCGTCTTCTCTCCTCTCTATATATAAATATAATATATTAATATAATAAACAATTATTTCGCATGAAAATATGACGAAGGGTCAACGGTAGGTTCCCCGCATAAGATTCATTCTGGATTCAAGAGTCTGCCTATTGCACGTTAATAGTAAATAATTACGTTAATTTTGACGACCTACGTCGCCTTTAGTGCAGTATACTCTAATAAAGGAACGCAGTTATTGAAAAGTTCTAAATAAAGTACTGTCCAGGCATCCCCGCCCTCCAATTAAGCGTAATCACTTAAAGCCGCACAATGCGCATCCAAACGCAATTTCTCAGTACTAACAGCCAATACTCGTGCATGCATAATCATACTACGTTTATGGCAAAATAAACGCTAGTCCTCCCAGTCACTGCGCGTTGTTTAATAAAAGTATTGAAAATACCTTCCGATGCGTTGACAGTTCCCAATCTCTTCAGCAACCGGCAGCGGGCCCGGTACAGCGGTACCGGGCGGCAGCAAAGAAAAAACATGTGACGTCCACGTCACCACTTCGAGTTATGTGTTTGAAACAATTTAGGCGTGCGGCTGATTACCTGAGTTCGTGCACCTCTTTCTTGTGAACAAGCGCAGTCAAATGGAGCGAACTAGAGTTATTTGGGCCATAAGGTAGTAGAATAGCAAGACACGAAGTATTTGCAGTCTACCTGAAGAAATTAGCGTTGATGCGCATAGTGCGGCTTTAAGCGTAATCTCTCCGCTCTCTGGCTTGCCCGCCCCCGCGCCCGCCCCGCCCCGCCCCCCCGTGAGAGGTTGAGCGCCCGCGCGGCGGCGTCGCGATGCGACGATGCGGCGGGGGCGCGCGCGGGCGACCCTGGACCGGGCGGGCGCGCGTCGGTGCGCGGTGTTTCCGTGCGGCCCCCGCCGTGGGGCCGGAGCGCGGCGCCGGGGCGCGGGGCGGTGGGCGCGCGCCGGCGTGCCGGGCCTGCCCGGCGCCCCCCGCGACTTCCTTGGCCGCGCCCCGCCGCCGCGCCGGCCCCGTTCGCGCTTCGCGCGCCCGCGCGCCGGCCGCCGGACCGCCGCGGCGCCCGGCGCGCGCGGCGCCGGCGCCGCGCGGCCCCCCTGCGCCGCCCCCCGGGCGCGCCCGCGGCCGCCGCTGGAGTCTCGGTTGTTTTTCCGGGCGCGTGGCCCGGGCCGCGCCAGATCTCTCCTCTCTTTCTCTCTCCTTCCGTCTCTCTCTCTCTCTGGTCGTATTGTTTGTTCATATTCCGCCTAAGATAGACGCCATTCGACCCGAAATGCGCACCCCACTCGCCGGCAACGTTTAAACTTTGGAAGTATTTATTCGCAATAATGTCACATATTCA
>NW_014581338.1:0-1495 GCF_000485595.1 Priapulus caudatus
GAGAGAGAGAGAGAGAGAGAGAGAGAGAGAGAGAGAGAGAGAGAGAGAGAGAGAGAGAGAAAGAGAAAGAGAGAGAGAGAGAGAGAGAGAGAATGCAATTAAGCTTCCTCCTTCTCTTCTTTTCCCCGCCGCTCTCCGCCACCAGAGACGTTTGTTTGTCTTCCGGGATTTTTTTTACGAACCCGTAATTAAAACATAATTAATAATTAAAATGCACACTCCGAACCGACCAACGCGGTCGCGCATAGATGGCGACACCGTAGCCGCCTAACACGCAGAAGTCGCGACGCCACGATGCCCGCCATTAATTCATAATAATTAATTATTAATCTTTAATCAGTTTATTAATAATTTATTAATTATTGGTTTCCGTCGGCGGTGATGCCATCACTTGCGTTCGGTCGTCGCGCAACGATGCCTGCCGCTGATTAACAATAATTAATTATGCATTTTTATATAATTATTACCCGATTCCGTCCGTGTTTATCATGCGCACGCGATGAATTAGATATTAAAGGCGTAGTGTTGCCGGCTCAGTTATTGCCTACTATACACAGTATTAGTAACTATAGTTATAAAGCCGCAGCCTGCCCCACACATGTGCGGTTGATTGCGTGTAACCTACGTGCTAGCACACGTACGCGCGTATCTACTACCTACGCAACCCCGGTCAGTTTTCAATTATCGAGTGGTTTTTTGTTCTACCACCGCTGCTGGTTTCACAATGCGAAATTCGTGCGAAATTCTATTCGTTTTTAGAAAATGCAGACGTCGCGCGAGCGCTGTCAACTGAGTGTAAGCGCACCCATGGTTGCTACGCCAGTATTCTGGTGGTTCGTCTGCTGTCCGTGTAGACGTGGCCGCCAGAAATGACGTCATCGACCGTGTGACGTCACAGCAGTCATCGCGCCTTTAAGAAATCGTGTTTAAAATAGGTTTAGAGTATGTAACAGTATTTTTTTGCAGTGTGAGTAGTTAGTATGTACTAAATAAATAAAAAAATAATAGCACGTACAAATTACTAGTCAACTGACGGCGCATGTAACCGCCGGGGTCTAGTGTGCGGGCATAGCTATACCGTGCTATGTGATTGGACTTGGTACTACTGCTACCAGGGCTACGCGATGTGGACAGCTAAGGACTGGATGTGTGACCACACGAGTAGTGATGTAGTTATATCATCATGATGTATTAAATGTTATGCTAACTCCGTTTGTGACGTATCATTGTACGATGAACCGTATACATTCACTGTTGCAGTCCCGGGGGTGCGTTCGACAATCGTAACAGCCTCACGCTTCTACGTTACAGGTCCGGGGGTGCGTTCGACAAGCGTAACAGCCTCACGCTTCTACGTTACAGGTCCGGGGGTGTGTTCGACAAGCGTAACAGCCTCACGCTCCTACGTTGCAGTTCCGGGGGTGTGTTCGACAAGCGTAATAGCCTCACGCTTTTACGTTACAGGTCCGGGGGTGTGTTCGACAAGCGTAATATC
>NW_014581338.1:3664-7627 GCF_000485595.1 Priapulus caudatus
GTAGAGTGAGGTAGGGTGCGAGGGTTGTTAGATTGTGGTAGAGTGAGGTAGGGTGCGAGGGTTGTTAGATTGTGGTAGAGTGAGGTAGGGTGCGAGGGTTGTTAGATTGTGGTAGAGTGAGGTAGGGTGCGAGGGTTGTTAGATTGTGGTAGAGTGAGGTAGGGTGCGAGGGTTGTTAGATTGTGGTAGAGTGAGGTAGGGTGCGAGGGTTGTTAGATTGTGGTAGAGTGAGGTAGGGTGCGAGGGTTGGTGGGTGGGGTAAGGTGAGACGGTGGAAAGTTGACGTAGGCTGAGAAGCCACCGTCAGCTAGAAGGTTTGTAGGTGACTGGTTGTCGATCGGTGGGTAGGGTGAAGTGGAGGGGTTGGTGTTGGATGTGTCGGTGGTGGTTGAGTGGTTTGGGTTGGGGTGTGTGCGTGAGTGAGTGGGATGGGGTGTAGTGGGTGGGTGGGTGAGGTGGGGTGGAAGCCATGAGGATTGGTGTGGATGGTGTTGTGGGGTGGGGATGCAGATGATGATGGGTGGGTGGGGAGCGTAGTCCTAAGGTGCACCTGATGCACTAATTGATATTAGATTGTTTTACCTGTATGTGTGCCAGGCGAGGTGTTAGGTTTTTTTTGAGTTTATTATTTATCTTTTATTTTTTATTTTTAGGATATTATGGTATTATTATTATTATTATATTTTTTTTTTTATGAAACTGAGTGTCATTAGTGTATTATTTATGGTTCCTATATTATATATATTATATTCCTATTATATATATATTATATTCCTGGTATATCAGAGAATTGTTTTTCGCATGTTCGCTACCTCTCCTTTTTTCAACGTGGTGTCATGGTCAAACTACGTGGGCTCACATGTGTTGAGTTGAGTGGGTGGTTGCTCAACCCCTCCCCGATGGTTTCGGTAAGCACCCCTCCCCCGGGTAAAGAAGTTGGAGGAGGAGGAGGAAGAGGAGGAAGAGGAGAAGGGGATGGGGAGGAGGAGGAGGAGGAGGAGGAGGAGGAGGAGGGTGAGGGTGATGAGGCAGCAGTGAGGTTGCCTCCGCCCCCCGGCTTCCTCCCCCTCTCCCCCGACCCCGGCCTCCTCCTGCGCGTTCCTCCCCCTCTCCCCCGACCTCCTCCTGCGCGTTCCTCCCCCTCTCCCCCGCCGCGCGGCTGCGTCCGTAGCAACAGCGGATAATGTTGCCAACAGGGACCATTAAAAGCTGCAGCGTGACAGCTCTGTTGATAGGAAATTATGCACTAGAAATCTGTCGCCACGAAAAAGTGCCATCTGCATGCATTAGCGAGCAGCGCAGACAAAGAACCAGCCCTGACACCGCACGCGGAGGGATGGAGGGAGGAAGGAGGGGGCGGCAAGGAACGGTAGCAGCGGGAGAAGGGTAATGAGGAAAGGGTTAACATCGGCCTGCCAAAAGACTTCTTTTCCTGTCGTCGCACCTAGGTGGTAATGAATGCTAGTGTTGTGATGGGTGGCGGTGGATGAGAGTGCTGAATCATTGAGTGGGTTACGTGTTTTGCTTTTAAGCACACAGCGGGACTAGCAGCAATAAGGTTCAACGCAACGGCGTCTCTCTCTCTCCCACCACCCTCCCTCTTCCCCGATCTCCCGGCGTCTTCTCATATCTCCAATCTCGAACCTGACCTCCTCCCTCATCTCAAATGTTTCCCCCTCCTCTCTCATTCCTAATCTCTCACCCTCCTCCCGTATGCCATATCTCACACTCTCCTTTCTCTTCCCCAATATAACACCTTCCTTCCTCTTCCCCAATGTAACACCTTCCTCCTTACCGCCAATCTCCCACCCTCCTCCCACCTCCCAAATCTCCCACCCTTCTTTCTTCTCCCCAATACAACACCTTCCTCTCTCCTCCTCATTACAACACCCTCCTCATTTATCGCCAATCTCTCACCCTCTTCCCACCTCATCCTCAATTTCCCACCCTCCTCCCTACTACCATATCTCCCACCTCATCAGCAATCCCAAGGATTGCTCTGTCTCCCACTGCCCTTCTCTATATCCCTCATCCACACCCTATTGCATCCTTTGCTGCACATCACTCTACCCACCTCCTCCCCGCTCGGCCTACACCTCCCTCTCCTGTTATTTTATTTGACTCGCCCATCTCTCGTCTCTTTCTCCTTCACCTTGCTAATGGCCACTTCATCTAGGCTTCATATTGCCACGCTCCCTCTTTTCCTTTTCGCCCCTTCTGCATTCATTATCTTATCTCTCTCTCTCTCTCTCTCTCTCTCTCTCTCTCTCTCTCTCTCTCTCTCATCTCTCTCTCTCTCTCTCTCTCCGCCCTCTGTCTCTCCACTCTCTCTCTCTACTCTCTCTCTCTCATCGTCTCTCTACTCTCACTCTCTCTCCTCGCTCTCTTCTCTCTCTCCTCTCATTCTCTCTATCTCTCTCTCTCTCTCTACTCTTCCCCTAGTCCTCTCTTTCTCTCATCTCGTTTCTCTCTCTCTCTCTTCACTACTCCGTTGTATTCTCTCTCTTTCTCATCTCTCTCTTCCTCTCCTCATCTTCTCTTCTCTCCTTCCTCCCTCTCACATCCTTCTCCTCCTACAATCGCTCCTCTACTCTTCCTTCTCCTCTTCTCCTCTCTCCGTCTCTCTCCTCTCTCTCCTCTCTTTCCGCCCTCTCTCATTGCTCTCTTCCTCCCTCTGTCTCTTCCCTCCCTCTCCTCTCTCCTCTCTTCCTCTTTCTGCCTCTATACTCTACCTCTCTGTTTCCCTACATCTCTGCCTCTCTCTCCTCCTCTCTCTCCTCTCTCCTCAACTACTCCTCTCTCCTACTCTACTCCTCTCTCCTCCTCTTGTCCCCCTCTCTCCTGCCTCTCGTCTCCTCCTCTTATCACCTCCTCTTTCTCTTCTTCCTACCTTCCTCTATCTCTCCCCTTCGCTCGTTGTTCTTCTCATGAGCCCGCTGCTCACGCGCGTGTGTTCAACAGCTTAGAGAAAGAGAGAGAGAGAGAAGAAGAGAGAGAGAGATAGAGGAGAGAGAGAGAGAGGAGAGAGAGAGGAGAGAAGAGAGAGAGAGAAGAGACGAGAGAGAGGGAGAGGAGAGATGAGAGAGAGAGAAATTCCCCGNGAGAGAGAGAGAGAGAGACAGAGAGAGCGCGCGCGCGAGCGAGCGAAGGAGAGAAAGCGAGAGCGGGTGAGGGGAGGTAAAGAGAGCGAGAGAAGACAGTGCATTAGCACTTCATAAGAGCTTAATAGCCCAGCATCGTGCGACACACACACGTCTGCGGTCTGAACCATTAAACTGACCGACTCCCGCGGGACACGCGCACCCGACAAAGAGCGAGAGAGAGAGAGAGTCTGTGCTGGATTGTCAAGCGCGTGCACAATTAGTGGTATAGCGCTCGCCAGCAAATGATGGGCTCAATATATACCCGAGCGTCTGCAGGGAGATGACAAGATTTGGACAGAATTTGATGAGGCTTATGTTAGGTTAATAATGCATNGAGAGAGAGAGAGAGAGAGAGAGAGAGAGAGAGAGAGAGAGAGAGAGAGAGAGAGAGAGAGAGAGGAGAGAGAGAGAGAGAGAGAGAGAGAGAGAAATAGAGAAAGAACGTAAGAAAGAATGAGAAGAAAAAGAAATAGCGACAGACGCAAACACAGGCAGGTAGACAAACAGATAGGCAGGCAGATAGGCAAGTAGGCAGACGGACAGGTGGATAGGCAGGCAGATAGGCAAGTAGGCAGACGGACAGGCAGATAGGCAGGCAGATAGGCAAGCGGTCGGTCGGTCGGTCGGGCGGGCGGACAGACGGACAAGCAGAGCAAAAGAGAGAGAGAGAGAAAATAAAATAGAGAGAGAGAGAGGTGAAAGAAGAGAGAAGAGAAGACGGAGAGAGCAAGCGAGCTAAGGAGAGAGAGAGAGAGAGAGAGAGAGAGAAAGAAAGAGAGAGAGAGAGAGAGAGAGAGAGAGAGAGAGAGCGCGTGAGGGT
>NW_014581338.1:8571-9376 GCF_000485595.1 Priapulus caudatus
AGAGAGAGAGAGAGAGAGAGGGGGGGGGAGAAACAGTAGCTAACGTAAATAAGAGGTAAAACGGCGGAGAGAGTTGCATCGTGAGTCCATTATGCAAATTATTTATTCATGAAGATGATGATCGTGAAGAGAGTTTAACTTCGAAATAATAACCAATTACATGCATGAATGACACATGAGTCGCGTGTAGAGAGACAGAGATATAGAGATATAGAGATATAGAGATGTGGAGATATATAGATGTGGAGATATAGCGATGTAGAGGTATTGAGATGTAGAGGATGTCTAGATGTAGGAGATATAGAGATGTAGTAGGTATTGAGATGCTAGTAAGGATTGTTCTAGATGTAGAGACTATAGTCCAGATATGTAGCAGAATATGATAGAGATGCTAAGCGAGGTTTGAATGTAGAGGCATGTGCTAGATGTAGCGATTAATAAAGATATGCAGAGTGTATGAGGTGTAGAGGACATTTGAGATGCTAGAGATGTAAATATGTCAGAGGTATATATGGTTCATGTATAGAGATGTAGAGATAGAGATATATATATATAGAGAGAGAGAGAGAGAGAGAGAGAGAGACGGCGCGCGTACGCACACGCGATTGGCAGAAGAATCTGAGTGCGTGCGCATGAACTTTTCAGCAGCAGGCCGCCGGGGCGACACAGCAAGCATGCACACATCTATCTAACATCTATCTAACATCTATCTAACATCTATCTAACATCTATCTAACATCTATCTAACATCTATCTAACATCTATCTAACATCTATCTAACATCTATCTAACATCTATCTAACAT
>NW_014581338.1:11132-11405 GCF_000485595.1 Priapulus caudatus
GCACACGCACACGCACACGCACACACACACACACCGCTATTAGTAAGCTGCGTGCATGCGGGTAGGCGAACAGAGCAGGTCAGGTGGATAGACTGCTAGAGCAGGAGTAATCCTGGATTCAGGGAGAGCGTGGCGCGCTAAGCTCGTACGATCCATAGACGGTTAACCCGGGATAACAACACGGGCAGCAGTAGCAGCAGCAGCAGCAGCATCAGCAGCAGCAGCAGTAGTAGGAGCAGCAGCAGCAGCAGCAGCAGCAGCAGCAGCAGTAGC
>NW_014581339.1:0-4897 GCF_000485595.1 Priapulus caudatus
GAGTGTGTGTGTGTGTGTGTGTGTGTGTGTGTGTGTGTGTGTGTGTGTGTGAGTGTGTGTGTGTGTGTGTGTGTGTAAGGTTGAGTATCACAGTATTTCCGAGTATGAACAGGTGCTACAGGTAGATTTTCATGTTAGGTTCTAGTATCCTATACTAAACGTTCCCCATCGCTCAGCCGGCATATTGCATCAATGCAATTATATGAGGCGTAATATACAGACGCCATATACCACATAACATCTAGCGCGCATAAAACTGCATTATTATAGTTAATTAAATATAAATGTACATGTGTTCCTCATTATATGTATTACAGTGAGGTCGTATCCGTTCACAGGCTCTGCCGACCAGCGGTGGCATGAGGAAGCCCGGACGCACCTGCCTATTTGCAAGGAGGACGATGAGACGACCCCGTCGGGTCCGGCGAACGGATGCGGGGAAGAGCACAGCAACGTGCGCAGTAAACGCCAACATCCTGCCGGCATCCCACGTGCGGAGCGGCGATGCTGCGAAGTCAGCTGCGAGAGGAGGAAGCGACAGCTAGAACCCCTGAAGCCATAATTGAAATTACTCCGCTTTAGCGTTCTCTCGCGGGCAGGTTGACATTTCGTTTGCGCCAGCGCCAACCCCGCCAACGCCGCCAACCTCCGCATCCGCCGTGTGTCTGTGCGTTCGTACTGGATAGTAGCGAGTGTTGATGGCGGGTAGTTGTTAATCCAGCGTTGTCACGTCAACCGGCGTGTTGATCCTCGTGGATTAGTCTAGTAATCTGTAGCAACTTCCCGCACCCGCGCGCACGCTGCCTACATACGTGTACTGCGTATGTGCTAATTCACATTTGTGTATGCACGCGCGCGCGTATCTGCGTGATTTATCTTCGTTAATTAATATAACAATATGGATCGATATTTGTATCAATATATAGACGGACGGTCCGACGAAGAGCCGGATATTATGTAAACAGACGAACACGCACGCACACACACACACACACACACACACACACACACACACACACACACACACACACACACACACACACACACACACACACACACACACACACACACACACACACACGCACATAGTTGGATGGATGAATAGGATGGATAGATGGATGGATGGATGGATGATGGATGGATGGATGATGATGGAATGGATGGATGGATGGATGGATGGATGGATGATGGATGGATGGATGGATGATGGATGGATGATGGATGGATGGATGATGGATGATGGATGATGGATGGAGGATGATGGATGGATGGATGGATGGATGATGGATGGATGGATGGATGGATTGGATGGAGGATGGACATGGTGATGGATGAATGGATGCATGGATAAGCATGGGACGGACAGACGACGAGACGATCTTACGGACGGACGGACGCGTACGGCGCGGTCCGTGATGATGATGAATGGATGAATGGATAGATGGATGGATGGTATGGACTGGATGGATGGATGGGATGGTATCGGATGGATGATGGATGGAATGGATTGATGGATGGCATGGAATGGATGGATGGATGGATGGCTGATGGATGGATGTGTATGGACGATGGATGGCATGGATGAAAGTGGAATGAGATGATGATAGAGGACGGACAGACGGACGGACGGACTTACGACGGACGGACGGACGGGCGTGTGTTGCCGTGATGATGGATGAATGGATGGATGCGATGATGGATGGATGGATGGAATGGATGATGGAGGATGGACTGGATGATGGATAGATGACAAACGGACGGCAGGACGACGACGGACCGACGGACGGACAGACGGTGGGTGTTGTGGATGGCTCGCCGGTGGCGTGTGGGTGGCAGTGGATGGATGGATGGATATATAGAGTGAGATGGATGTATGGATGAATGGATGGAATGGTATGGATGGATGGATGATGGATGGATGGATGGATGATGGATGGAAATGATGCGAGGATGATGGATGGATGAGGCATGGGATGGAATGTGGATATGGATGGATGGCATGAGGATTGGATGATGGAGGATTGGATGGAGCTGGGGCATGCCGATATGGATGTATGGATGGATGATGGTAGGGATGAGGTATGGATGGCGGATGGAATGATGGAATAGAGATGGATGGGATGGATGGAATGGATGGATGGATGGATGGATGGTGAATGGATGGATGGATGGATGGATGGCATGGATGGAATGGAGGTGGTGGATGGATGGATGCGATGGATGGTATTTGGGATGGTGATGATGGCATGGATGGATGGATGGATGGCATGGCATGCATGGATGGATGGATGGAATATGGATGGATGGATGGATGGATGGAGATGGGTGTGATGTGTAGGTGGGTGGATGAGTGGGTGAGTGTGTGGGTGGAGGATGGATGAGAGGAGTGACTAGCGTGAATTGATGAATGGATGTCGGATGGATGGATGGATGGATTGGATGGATGGATGGAGGGTATGGATGGAGATGGATGGATGGATGAATGGAGCGGATGATGGATGCGAATGGATGGATTGGATAGGCATGGATGGATGATGGAGGATGGATAGAATGATGGATAGGATGGATGGTATGAGGCCATGGAATGGATGGATGGATGATGGTATGGAAGGGATGGAATGGAATGCATGATGAATGGATGGATGGATGGATGGACGGATAGATCGATGGATGGATAGATGGATGTGATGGGATGGATAGATGGCATGATGGTTAAATGGATATGGATGGATGGCATGATGATAGATAGATAGATGGATGGTTGATTGCATGCCGCTAAATGCGCGTCATTGTTTATTCGTTAGTCGCGGCAATTCGGTGGATTCGATAGCCCCATTACATTATTATACGAGTAAACGTGAAAGGGCCGCAGTGTGTGCCCCTGCTAATCGTAAAACATCTTACCGAGCTACAACACAGATGTGTTGACAAGTACACGGTCAACGTTCACAAACACGAATATCGGCCGCCACAAGTCCACAGGGTCGGCGCGCACGCAAGAGCAGTGCAGGCACTGTCACGCTGTAATCCTGAGGGCTAAACTCAGGCAAATTGGATTATCATCTAAATTGCTGCGCATATGTGTTGCATCAGGGCAGGTTTAACCTCGCCGTTGTATACCTGTTCCTTTTTTGTTAAATCATCGCTTTAAGATCGAAAAGACGGATGGCGAGATTGTCATACCGTGACCGCACGTCTAACACGAACGTGGCACGTTCTGTGCTTTGCCTTTGAAAAACATTCAGCGTAATGGGTGATATATAACGGTCCATGAATTAAGGCGAAATTAGCGAAAATCTTGGTCACAATTGTCCGCCATTCATCGCTTTTTGCTTAACTGAAATTTTTAGGGACCGGGAAAATCTTCTACGCGTTTCACGCGCGCGCGTGGTGTGTGTGTGTGCTTGTGTGTGTGTGTGTGTTGTGTGTGGTGTGTGTGTGTGCTGTGTCGTGTGTGTGTGTGTGTGTGTTGTGTGTGTTGTGTGTGTGTGTATGTATGTGTGTGTTGTGTGTGCTGTGTGTGTGTGTGTGTGTGTGTTGTGTGTGTGTGTGTGTGTGTGCTGTGTGTGTGTGGCTGTGTTTGTGGTGTGCGCCTCGCGCGCGAGTGTAGTAGCGCTTGTGGTTGTGGCGTGTGCGTGCTACGTTGGCTGGCTAACGATGAAGATTATAAGAGGAACTGAAACGACGCTATCAACTATAGCTAGTTTGTTTTTTCAACTTATCGAAATAAATTGCGTCTTCCGGATGCCTCAATTGCTCGTAGCAAATTTGGTAAGTAAGTTATTTAAAAGATATCGCAACAGCCCTAAATCTCACGTCAAGACTAATGCATCCCAAAACGAACGCTTATAAGAGGCACCTCGCTACTTGGCCGTTTCTTGAGTTTAGATCTAGGAGTGTTCACTAATCGACATTGAAGTGCCCTTCTCCTCCATGCGAAAGTAATATACATAATATTATATATCTATATACCTATAGCATAATATATATATAACAACTATATGTGGCATATAACACAAAATGCTGAAAGTCAATGGCGGCCGAATATAAACACCATTGAATTCACGTGGAGCTACAAGGCACACTGAAGAACGAACCAAAAGGTTGATTTTCTCCTTTACCGGCGCGCGCTTGTTATCACCAATAACAATCTATTAATAGAATAGCCAAAACTAGTATAATATATATTTCCTGATTATACATCAAGCGGCAGGTTGGCATGCAAAAGGAAGCAAGAGACGAAAGAAGAATGAAACAAATCTATGTTATAAGATGCATAACGCAAGTACATTGTATATGATGTAAGATTTATAAAGTGCGCATGCGCATACACAACAAACCCCGAGGATATCGCTGCAGGGGTCTATATACCCCAGGGGCCGGTTGTCAGAAACAAAATAGTCTTAAACATTAACTTCTACTTGTAACGGGTGACAGAACAATCGACACGTTAACGAGAATAAAAAATCCTCGAAGATATCCCTCTCTACATACCGGTAGAGCCCAGACTCCTCTCGTAACTTTAATATTAATGTGAAAATAACACATTTACACTACGAATTACAATTATGAGTGATATTATATGTTATGAAAAAACGTTTTTTCTGAAAAACAACGTTAAAAATCATTAATTATTATCGATCATAAAACAAAAACAATACATTAAAAATGGCGTATGGCATTTGTTCTCTTTGTTTTACATGTCGCCACCGCTTGCCACAATCTTCGCGTCAACGTGTTAACAGTGTGAGAACTTTGTCTTGCTTGTGCGAATAAATTCATGACCGCGTCGTTTTTTCATCAAATATTATTTACATGTGGTTAGCCATCTAATATCATACAATTACGTGTGATGTACAATAAAATATGTATGAATTTGAATTTGTGCTCGATCCAT
>NW_014581339.1:4922-11402 GCF_000485595.1 Priapulus caudatus
CCTCATTATATGTATTACAGTGAGGTCGTATCCGTTCACAGGCTCTCGCGACGCAGCGGCTGGCATGAGGAAGCCCGGACGCACCTGCCTATTTGCAAGGAGGACGATGAGACGAGCCCGTCGCGGTCCGTGCGAACGATGCGGGAAGAGCACAGCAACGTGCGCCAGTAAACGCCAACATCCTGCCGGCATCCCACGTGCGCGAGCGGCGCGATGCTGGCGAAGTCAGCTGCGAGAGGACGAAGCGACAGCTAGAAGCCCTGAAGCCATAATTGAAATTACTCCGCTTTAGCGTTCTCTCGCGGGCAGCCGTTGACATGTCGTTGCGCCAGCGGCCAACCCGCCAACGCCGCCAACCTCCGCATCCGCCGTGTGTCTGTGCGTTCGTACTGGATAGTAGCGAGTGTTGATGGCGCGGTAGTTGTTAATTCCAGCGTTGTCACGTCAACCGCGTGTTGATCCTCGTGGATTAGTCTAGTAATCTGTAGCAACTTCCCGCACCCGCGCGCACGCTGCGCTACATACGTGTACTGCGTATGTGCTAATTCACATTTGTGTATGCACGCGCGCGCGTATCTGCGTGATTTAGCTTTCGTTAATTATATAAAACAATATGGATCGATATTTGTTATCAATATATAGACGGACGGTCCGACGAAGAGCGGATTATTATGTAAACAGACGAACACGCACGCCACACACACACACACACACACACACACACACACACACACACACACACACACACACACACACACACACACACACACACACACACAGCAACACACACACACACACACACACGCACATAGTGGATGGATGAATAGACGGATAGATGGATGGATGATGGATAGGTGGATGGATGGATGGATGGATGGATGGATGGATGATGTGATGGATGGATGGATGGATGGATGGATGGATGGATGGATGGATGGATGGATGGATGGATGGATGGATGGATGGATATGGATGGATGGATGGATGATGGATGGATGGATGGATGGCATGGATGGATGGAATGGATGGATGGATGGATGGATGTGGATGGAGGATGGCATTGGTATGGATGAATGGATGATGGAATAAGCTATGGACGGACAGACGTAGAAGACGATCTTACGGGACGGAACGGACGCGACGGCGCGGTCCCCGTGACTGGTGGATGAATGGATGAGATGGATGGATGGGATGGATGGTATGGATGGATGGATGGATGGAATCGGATGATGATGTGGATGGAATGGATTGATGGATGGATGATGGATGGTGGATGGAGTGGATGGACTGTGATGAGGATGTGATGGATGGATCGGATGGAATGAATGGATGGATGGATAAGATGGACGGACAGACGGACGGACGGACTTACGGACGGAGCGGACGACGGCGTGGTGCCGTGAATGATGCGATTGAATGGATGGATGCGATGGATGGATGGATGGATGGAATGGATGATGGAGGGATGGACTGGATGGATGGTATGGATGACAAACGGACGGGGACGACGATCGGACCGACGGACGGACAGACGGTGGGGTGTTGTGATGGTCCCGGTGGCGTGGGATGGGTGGAGTGGATGGAATGGATGGATATATGGATAGATGGGTATGGATGCATGGATGGAATGGTATGGATGAGATGGATGGAGTGGATGGATGGATGATGGATGGCATGCATGTGATGGGGAGATGAGATGAGCGGATGGCGGATGGATGATGGAATGGATGATGATGGGATTGGGATGTGGATGGAGATGTGATGGATGGATGGAGCGATGGTTATCCGATTGATGGGTATGGATGGTGGATGATCGGTATGGGATGTATGGATGGCTATGGATGGAGATGGATGGGATAGATGGAGATGGATGGATGGATGGATGGATGATGATGGATGGGATGGATGGATGGTAGATGGATGGATTGGCATGGGTGGAATGGATGGATGGCTTGATGGATGGATGGATGGATTTGCGTGGAGTGATGATGGATGAGGTGGATGGATGGATGGATGGCATGATGATGGATGGATTATGGATGCGATGGATGGATGGATGGATGAGATGTGGTGGTGAGTGTGTAAGGTGGGTGGATGAGTGGGTGAGTTGTGTGGTGGAGGTGGTATGAGAGAGTGACTAGCCGTGAATGATTGAATGGATGGTCGATGGATGGATGGATGATGGATGAGGATGATTGCGATGGAATGATGGATGGAGGATGATGGACTGGATGATGGAGAAATGGATGGATTGGATGGATGGATGGATGGATGATGGATGGATAGAATGTGTATGGATGGATGGTGAGGATGGCATGGAATGGATGGTGATGGATGGATGGATGTGGAGGCGATGAATGCGATGGAATGATGGATGGAGGATGGATGGATGGATGGATAGTGGATGAATGGATAGATGGAGGATGGGATTACATGGATGATGGAATGGCATGATGGATGTATGAATGGATAGATAAAGATGCGATGGTTTGATTGCAATGGCGACTAAAATGCGGTCCATTGTTTATTCGTTAGTCGGGCAATTCGTGGATTCGATAGCCCATTACCATATTACTAACGAGTAACGATGAAAGGCCGCAGTGTGTGCCCCGTAATGTAAACATCGTTACCGAGCTACAACACAGATTGTGTGACAAGTACACGGTCAACGTTACACGAAACACGAATTCGGCCGCCACAGAGTCACAGGTCGCGCGCACGCAAGAGCAGGTGCAGCACTGTCACGTCTAAGTCGCTGAGGGCTAAACTCAGGCAAACTGGATTTCATCTAAACTGCTGTCGCATTTGTTTGCATCAGGGCAGGTTTAAAACCTCGCCGTTGTATACCTGTTCCTTTTTTGCTTAAATCTCGCTTTTAAGATCGAAAAGACGATGCGCGAGAGTCAACCGTGACCGCTACGTGCTAAACACGAACGTGGCCACGTTCTGTGCTTGCCTTTGGAAAATACATAGCGTAATGGGTGATATATAACGGTCACATGAATTAAGGCGAAGATTAGGGAAAATCTTGGTCACAATTGTACGCATTCATCGCTTTTGCTTAACTGAAATTTTAGGACCGGGAAAATCTTCTACGCGCTCCCGCGCGCAGCGTGTGTGGTGTGTGCTGTGTGTGTGTGTGTGTGTTGGTGTGTGCGTGTGTGTGTGTGTGTGTCGTGTGTGTGTGTGTGTGTGTTGTGTGTGTGTGTGTGTGTGTTGTGTGTTGTGTTGTGTGTGCTGTGTTGTGTGGGTGTGTGTTGTTGTGTGTTGTTGTGTGTGTGTGTGTTGTGTGTGTGTGGCGTGTGTTTGTGGTGTGCGCTCGCGCGCGAGTGGTAGCGCTTGTGGGGGACGTGTGCGTGTACGATTGGCTGGCTAACGATTGAGAGTTATTAAGAGAACTGAAACGACGCTATCACTATAGCTAGTTTGTTTTTTCAACTTATCGAAATAAATTGCGTCATTTCCGGATTGCCTCAATTGCTCGTAGCAAATTTGTAAGTAAGTTATTTAAAAGATTCGCAAAAACCAGCCCTTATAACTCACGTCAAGCTAATGCATCCCAAAACGAACGCTTATAGGAGGCTACCTCCGCTACTTGGCCGTTTCTTGAGTTTAGATCTAGAGTAGCTTCCAACTAATCGACATTAAGTGCCCTTCTCTCCAATGCGAAAGTAATATACATAATATTATATTCTATATACCTATATCATACATAATATATATACAGATATATGTGCACTAATAACACAAAATCGAAAGTCAATGGCGGCTCGAATAAAACACATTGAAGCTTCACGTGAGCTACATATGGACATGTAAGAACGAACGCAAAAGGTTGATTTTCTTTACCGCGCGCGCTTGTTATCACCATAACAATCTATTAATAGAATAGCCAAAACTAGTATAATATATCATTTCCATGATTATACATCAAGGCCAGTTGGATGCAAAGGAAGAAGAGCGAAAGAAGAAGAAACAAATCTATGTTATAAGATGCATAACGCAAGTACATTGTATATATGTAAGATTTATAAGTGGCATGCGCGCATACACAACAACCCGAGGATATCGTGCAGGGCGTCTATATACCAGGGGCCCGGTTGTCAGAAACAAAATTAGTCTTAAACATTAACTTCTACTTGTAACCGTTGACAGAACATCGCAACGTTACGAGAATAAAAAAATCCTCGAAGATATCCTCTTAACATTACGAGAGCCCAGACCCTCTCGTAACTTTAATATTAAGTTGAAAATAACACATTTACACTACGAATTACAATTATAGTGATATTATATTTATGAAAAACGTTTTTTCTTGAAAAACACGTTAAAATCATTAATTATCTATCGATCATAAAACAAAACAATACATTAAAAATGGCGTATGGCATTTTGTTCTCTTGTTTTAAATGTTCGCCACGCTTGCCACAATTTCGCGTCACGTGTTACAGTGTGAGAATTTGTCTTGTTGTGCGAATAAATTCATGACCGCGTCGTTTTCATCAAATATTATTTACATGTGGTTAGCCATCATAATATTCATAAATTACTGTGATGTACAATAAATATGTATGAATTTGAATTTGTGATCGATTCTCATTCAATCAGGCAGCCTTGTGATGAAAGTTCCTTGCTTATCGTAAGTTTTCTTAATAGCTAGCGATGTTGATTTCTGTAACGCTCCTCTTCGTACATTTAATTCGTCGTAAGTAGTTTATCTTAGCAATTACATTTAGCATTAGCTACGATGTTGCTCTGACATAGCGGCCCCCAGAATATAAATCTACTTATTACGTCCAGAGGGCTTGGCGCGAGGCTTATCGTTTTCAGCCCGCGGTGTGTTTGAGTGTTGGTTTGTGGGTTTTCGTTGCGGCATTCGTGGTACGGCTCGTGAGTCTGGCTGATTGCCCGCCATCCGCGCGCCGCGCCGCGCGGATACCGCCTTGTATTCATACATGGTGTTAAGCTCTACTGAAAAAAGTTATTGACGCATTGTCATTAAAATTTTAGAATACGTTAGAAATTGGGCTTTTAACTTTAGAATTGATGAGATTTTGGTGGTGATCGCGGATTCATTAATTATATCATTTCATTTTTCACCCCCATTCCTTATGATAAAATAGTCAGGATAGGTCAGAATGGGGTTAACTTTAGAATTGATTACATTTTGGTTGGTGATCCGGATTCATATTAATTAAATAATGAGTTTTATTTAATTAATAAATTTCGCTAGGATTAGCCTGTCAAGAAATGGGGTAACTTAGAATTGATTACATTGTTGGTGGTGATCAGGATTCAATTAATTATTTTAAATTAATTAATTAATATAATTATTTTTCCAACTTAATTATTATTAATTAATTATAAAAATTTCACCATTGAGAGAATCTAGGCTGCTTGCGGTAGGTCTGTAGCTCTCCGTAGCTGCTGTGCTTTAGTTCTACTTATTCTACTGATGTATTTTTATAGTGATAATCAAACGCACGGGGTAAAAAAACGTGAACTTCACGCGGTCATTCGCAGCGCCATTGACTTCAGCATATTTATGTCTAATATATGATGATTATTCTTATTATTATTATTATTCTTATTCTTATTCTTATTCTTATTCTTATTATTATTATTATTATTATTATTATTTTATTTTGAGATGTATAACACTCCGGCACGCGAGTGAGATATGGGTGTAACGAGTAAGAATATTCGTGAACCGACATTTCCGTGGCAGAGTCGACATGGTCCCTTAACAGTACGGCTTGATCATTCTTCAACAACAACCGCATGATCCCCACCTCGATCATTCCGATGCAATAAAACAGACGAGAAACTACAAGTCGCAATAAATTACATTTTGAAGCAGAAATCGTCCTACGCACTGTTTTCTCCGTCTGCATACATCCTAATCTAGCGGAAAAATCTCGAAGCTATTACAACGTCGTATTTATATTTTTGAATTCATGTGCGAAACCGTCGAAACAATTTAAATATCTAACTCCCTGCTAGAGCTGTAGCGATAATGGTTACCACTTCTAGCAAATCCCCGTCACATCGAATGGGAATGTTATAAGAATAAGGATCTATTTCATCCAGCCGCCCTGAGTGATCAATGTTATAATAGCTAACGTCGTTGTCTATGCTGTTGTAGTGATGTAGTCACACACACGTACGCACACGCGCGCGGGCGCACACACACGCAAACACGCAGGCACACGCGCGCGCGCACCCACACCCCCACATAGAAACACACGTATATATAATACACACAAACACACACACGCGCGCATGCATGCACGCATGCACGTACGCACACACACACACACACACACACACACACACACACACACACACACACACACACACACACACACACACACACACACACTACTACCGTACCGTACTACTACTACTACGTAACTTACTACTACTACTACTCTTACGTACGTTACTTACCGTTACGTTACGGTACCGGTTACGTACCCG
>NW_014581340.1:0-11395 GCF_000485595.1 Priapulus caudatus
TAGAGAGAGAGGGAGGAGGAGGAGAGACATAGAGAGAGAGGGAGGAGGAGGAGGAGGAGGAGGAGAGACAGAGAGAGAGAGGGAGGAGGAAAAGGAGTTTATTTGTATTCTAAGATCACAACATGTACTGAACAGCTGGTCATATACATTTATATGTACAACATCTGAATTGAAAATTTTAAGGGAAACTGCATCAATAAATTGTAGACACCATAACATCAACACATGTAGTGACCCCTTGATAGGCCACAATGGAGTTAAGGCAACACCTATCCTTCTAGTTAAAATGAACTACTGACTCGCATAAGTTCACAAGTGCACAACACACAACAGCAAGTTTGTCAATAGAGAGTGTCCATCCTCGACATTCCTGGAGATTGAAACATTATTTGACCAAATCAAAGTTGCATGTATGCTGTTTTAATGCCAATGGTTATCTTTATATACTATTTCGTTACTCACTGCTAGTAAAGAAGCGGACCACCAAATTTTTGTGCAGGTCCACCAACTTTCTGAAGTTGGTGGTCCTGCTGTCCACTAGATTTTCAGCCGAAATTCGGACCCTGCGGTGCCGGGCTCGACAAACCCGCTTGCCCGATGGCCCGGGGCAACTAAATTTCGCCCCCGGGCAAGTAGCTTGAAATTGCACTTCCTGTTCGGGCAAGCAAGTTTTTTTTATTGAATGGCTAGACATAATGAGATTTTTCTGTTTCCACCTGTCCCTTGCATTGTTTTGCACAGACTGTGAGACATATATAAGCTGCCTTGCTGCGACGAGATTTGAATGAAAGAAATAATGCGAATGAGACAATCGGTGCATGCAGTCATACTTTGTACACAACATGCATACAGCAACATGTAAACCCGGCCTCCGTGATTTTGTCACCATTATGAATGATTGTTGACCTCGTCGATTTTGCCAAAGCATAATCTTGACTTTCGTTTGGGAAACACCTGTACGATAATTCGGCACAATTTCTGGCTTAGGCCAAAACAAAATATATGTGTGGTTACCGTTTCATGCCGAAAAAAAAATAGGGTAGGTAGGTAGGGAAAACATTTTATTTTATTGAAACATTTTATGTACGAACCATGTCCGAAGAATGTGCGTTGTGCCTTTTGAAGCAGGAACTGTCCAATTCATTTTTTTATTTTTTTTATTTTTTTATATTTTTTTTTTACTTTAAAGAAAATTGACAATAAAATGTTTAGGGTCGCTAGGAATAAATAGGGTCGGTCAGGAAACGGTAACCACACCTATATTTTGTTTTGGCCTTATGAGACATCATTAGAGTCCGTGCATCAAAATTATGAAAATTTTAACAAAATCATGCTATGAAAAACTAGCTCTGGCCAAGCCTAAAATAGCTCCCGTAAAAAAAATTACGAGAACTCTTTTTTTCATACAAAATCAAAAAAGAGCTCTCGTAAAAAAAAAAAAAATTTTAGGCTGCTAACCATATCAAATAGTTGAAGTTACCTCGGGTGCATATTATACGCCATTATAATTTATATACGACAACGACCCTTCGTGCGCTAGTAACTGATTACATATTGATAGCTGTGAACGATGTACTGATTCACGTGATACGTTGTTGTTGACTTGTTGTTGACTTTCTCAACTTCTTGTAGTTGATTTTGGTGTTGTTGTTGTTCTTGTTATTATTCTTGGTGGTGGTAGTGATGGTGGTGTGGTGGTAGTGATTGATGGTGGTGTGGTGCTGGTGGTAGAACTTAAGTTGTGGCGATATTGCTGTTGTTTTTGTTGTTCTGAATCTGTAGACTGTACTACTACTACTATTAGTACTAGTAGTCACAGGCACTTGAAACATTTCAATAATAAAATGATGGTAAATAAACACGCAATCATTGCCTGTTTTGCTAGGACGAAATAAACACGCAGACTTTGGTGGTAATTACATTGTGGCAATGTATTTACTACCAAAGTCCTCATGTTTTTCTACTCTTTTTTGCCTATTGTTCCGTCCGTTTTTGCTCAGGTAAATAATTTACACTGGCGCATGCAGAGCAGGTATACGCGTGGTGAACTCTTTTGTGATTGGGGCTAGGTTGGTGCAGCAATTTTGGGATAGAAATCTTTGGCGCTGATTGTCTGTCTTCTTCACGTTCGCTCGCAACCTGGACTGGCCATAAATGTAGGTGTCTATTTTTAGTTTAAATGATTAGTATATGGTATGTAGACCTTTTGTATGAACATAGTTATTATTGTCAGTTTATAAGTTTGCCAGGAAAGGCTTTATATGTTAGTTTACCCTACTCCGTGAAAATGGCGGCGTTGAGAAACGAATGTATGTAAATTGTCGTACGAGTGTCAGGAATCTGTAATGGATGCGTTCCAGAGTTCATGCCAATGGTTCATTTATTTTGCATCTCAGTATCAAGGCAGTTGCATATAGCATTATATAGCTCTTACTTGTATTCTAATGTTAACAATACTGCACAATTATGATTCTACAGTAACGTATTCCAACCAGGTGGCTTATACTGTTGACTTCTGTTATGTTTCAGTCTTCACTGTGTTTCGTTGCCTCGCAATAAAGCTGTTCGAGACATACAATGTGGATTCGTCTCTACTGTTCGCAGCTGACGCGATAGTGAAGAATTTGGCAACTAAAGATGTCGTCCAAAGGAACTGTTCAAAGTAGAAACTGAAACTGGAAAAAGAACTAGAGCATTAACAGACAAAGCTCTACAACTGTATCAGCAGGAAGTGAAAAGGAAAACAGAAACATTAAATAAATTGTGGTCTGTTCTATCAGATCTGATCGAGACAATTCCAGTCTTAGACAGAAGTGTTCACGTGTTGAAAGCATTCGTCAAAGGGTCTTGAGCAGGGTAAACCTGTTCCCAAAAGCAGCGGTGTAGTATCTCTATCACCAGTATTCAACAGTAGTGTGTTATGTGTAGGAGGTCGGTTGAAAAACGCGGACATCCATGTTCGTGAAAAGCACCCTATCCTCTTACCAGGTAAACATTGCCTTGCACTCTTGATCGTTCGCCGATGTCACGAGTCAGTCAGTCATCAAGGTCGACAAATTACCGAGGGCGCGGTCAGAGAGGCAGGCTATTGGATTACTGGGGGAAAACGTCTGATTGCTTCAGTGATACGCGGATGTGTAACGTGTCGGAAACTGAGGGGGCGCCTCGGGTTTCAGAAGATGTCAGAACTGCCTCAAGATAGGTTACAACCTGGACCCCCGTTCTCATCAGTCGGGGTAGACTGTTTTGGGCCTTGGCAAATAGTCACACGTCGCACACGTGGGGGTCAAGCTAGCAGTAAGCGGTGGGCAGTCATGTTTACCTGTCTCGTGTCGAGAGCCGTGCATATTGAGTTGGTTGAAGAATTGAGCTCATCATCCTTCATAAACGCACTGAGACGGTTCATTGCTGTTAGAGGTAAAGTAAAGCTTTTTCGCTCAGACAGAGGGACCAATTTTGTTGGCGCCACAGAGGGTCTTGGAATCAACGTTGAAAGTAACCACGTCAGAAATTTCCTTCTCGGAAATGGTGCTACTTGGATCTTCAATCCACCACATTCCTCTCACATGGGAGGGGTGTGGGAGCGGATGATCGGTGTCACCAGGAGGATTTTGGACTCTTTGTTGTTGAATGTGACTAGTGGAGGTCTCACTCACGAGGTGTTGTCGACGTTCCTTGCAGAGGTCATGGCTATTGTTAATTCCCGGCCACTAGTTCCACTTTCATCTGACCCTGGAAATCCGTATCCCCTTAGTCCGTCTATGATACTCACGCACAAAAGTGATAGCATTGTCACTGTTGTGATTCCCTCCAATGTCAAAGATTTGTTCAAAGCGCAGTGGAAACGCGTGCAAATACTCTCAGACATGTTCTGGAAACGGTGGCGCAATGAGTTTCTTCAGACATTACAAGAACGCCGAAAGTGGACAGACGATCAACGAGACCTGTCAGTTGGTGATGTGGTTCTTGTAAGGGACAAACAAACAGCTAGGAATCACTGGCCCATGGGAGTAATCACTCAGGTACTTCCTAGTGCGGATGGGAAGGTCCGTACAGTGAAGGTTCGGGTGGTAGCGGACAGCGGGAAACCCACCTGTTACACGCGGCCAGTAAACGAGACAGTGTTACTTGTAACAGATTATGATGTGTGATGGAATATTGATGTTGATGGACCGAAATTAACAATTGTGATGTCGCGATTGTCGAAAGTGTTCGACTTCAAACTCTTTTGAGAAATGTGTCAAAGTAGTTTTTGTGTAGCCATCTAAACGTGTATTTGATGTTTTGTATTCTTTTCATTTGTAGTGATATTCTATAAATATCAGACGGGGAGTGTTCCGTCCGTTTTTTGCTCAGTTAAATAATTTACACTGGCGCATGCAGAGCAGGTACGCGTGGTGAACTCTTTTGTGATTGGGGCTAGGTTGGTGCAGCAATTTTGGGATAGAAATCTTTGGCGCTGATTGTCTGTCTTCTTCACGTTCGCTCGCAACCGCTGACTGGCCATAAATGTAGGTGTCTATTTTTAGTTTATATGATTAGTATATGGTATGTAGACTTTTTGTATGAACATAGTTATTATTGTCAGTTCATAAGTTTGCCAGGAAAGGCTTTATATGTTAGTTTACCCTACTCCGTGAAAATGGCGGCGTTGAGAAACGAATTTATGTAAATTGTCGTACGAGTGTCATGTCAGTGTCATGTCATGTCAGGATCAGGATGTCATGTCATGTCATGTCAGTGTCATTACATGTCAGGAATCTGTAATGGATGCGTTCCAGAGTTCATGCCAATTGTTCATTTATTTTGCATCTCAGTATCAAGCAGTTGCATATAGCATTATAATTAGCTCTTACTTGTATTCTAATGTTAACAATACTGCACAATTATGATTCTACAGTAACGTATTCCAACCAGGTGGCTTATACTGTTGACTTCTGTTATGTTTCAGTCTTCACTGTGTTTCGTTGCCTCTCAATAAAGCTGTTCGAGATATACAATGTGGATTCGTCTCTACTGTTCGCAACTGACGCGATACCTATTATTAGTAATAACTTTTTGTAAATGCCATTCAAATGCTATTCTGCAACACACCAGTACACGGCACGCACACCGCTGTGTACAAACAATTATAGAGCACGTGAGAGAGCGTAACCGTCAAATTCACACGACACTCGCTTCGTTTCAACACTCACAGCACAAATACACAACCAACTGCCTCCATTTTGATATCTATGCGTAGCTAAATGTTCACTTGTTCAAATTATAACTTTTCCATTTAAAGGTAGCTTCCCTCGAACTTTTCAAGCGGCAAACATAAAATCGGGCAAAGATGTATTATTTTAACATTGCACGTTTGTACTTGCCTATATATGTGTGATAGGTAAAATAAAATTGCTCGTGAATATGTTCATTCGAAGCTTTTAGACTAAAAATAAAAGTGAAACGTTCTGGTCGAATGTTTCCCAGCGTTTACTTTTGCCGCTATGCGGCGATTGTTCCGCTCTGCGCACTGGCCGTGTTATGTAAAACTAGAAACGAGCAGTTGTCGCCAACTACCTGTATCCCACGTGATCTAGTATGAATGGAATAGCTCTGTAAGGACGTAGAAGGCAGGTAAAGTTAAATAAGTCACAAAGACAAAGGTTTGTTAGACAACTTGTGTTGCCTCAGATGTGCAAGTATATGGAATCTGGTTACGCTAGAGGCCGAAGAGGAAATGTAAGTCGACGGTGAAGGTCAAACTAAGGTCAAGGGCAGTGGTGGTTTTGGTATGCGGCAGACCTTCTCCCCAAGATGTGTAAGCATATACCAAGTTTTGGTCGCGCTAGGTCAATTAGGGTCTGAGTTAGAGAGCGGAAGAGAAATATGATCAAGGTCAAGGTAAAGGTGAAATAAAGGTCGCAGTGAACTGGTGGGCAGTTTCTACCCGATCTCGAATCATCTTCAAATTTGGCATGAAGGTGCATTATGGTAAAGCGAAGACGCCAATCGTTTTTGGCGTGGGCGGAGTCATCGTTGCCATGGTAACACATTTTTGTGGAAATATTGTAGAACCTGTAACTTGTGCTGTTTTTACCCGATTGTCATGGAATTTGGCACACAGGGCCGATATAATATATATATATGTATATATATTGTAGACACGTGATTCGCGCTACCTTGTTAAAGAGATTCTGTAATGAACTAGAGACAAGTAGAGACAAGACAAGACGAGAAGTAGCGTTCAGTAGTGTTTTACTACATAATACAACATGGAAATTCAATGTACTACAGACTAGCAAGACCGTTCATTTACATAGCAACCGTATCACGCACTTACACCTTCTCGATCGGTGTCTTCTAACCAAGACCCCGAGAAGCAATGGCTTCCACCTTATTATACGCCGCGCCCTTTTCCTACGTCACCTCTCGTTATAGCTCCCTTCTCGCTTTCCTCCGGCCAACTGGACATACCAAATACGGGAATGCAGTCCTATACCTTCTCCATTACCCGGACCGAATGCTACGGATATGCGTGTCTTCGCCCTCGGCTTCGTACTTGGCCGAATTCCATGATTCCATTCCTGCCCCGAGGTCGTAGGTCATCTGGTCAGCGTCTAGGTTGTCACATGCGCAATGCCCAGGGAAACCTTAGCCCCGCGCTCGACCATTGCTTACTCTCGTACCTGCTCGACTGGCTCGCGTAGCGTCCATTCTCAGCATGTTGTGGACAACCCTCTCGACACTTGTGGCGCCAAAGATTGCATTTCCCGCATCGCTATCGCTTTCTCGTGGCATATGCAATCTGCCTGCTTACAATATATATATATTTGATGACAATCATAAATTTAAATATAAATTTAAATGCAAATTTTAATACAAATATAAATTTCATGACAATCGTGTAAAAAGTGCAGAAGTTACAGGTTCTAGAATTTTTCGACAAAAAATGTTGTTAACATGGTAACGATGACTCCGCGCCACACCAAAAACGATAGGGGAGTCTTCGCTTTACGATAACGCACACTTCATGCGAAATTTTGAAGATGGTCGGAGAAGAACTGCAGCGCGTAGGAGCGTTCACAAGGAAATCTCTGGCGGCCTGGCGGCGGCGCGCCGATGCCAAACCCATAGTATCCCCACGAACTTCGTTCGGGGGATGCAATGGGGTTAGCCGCTAGAAACAGTTGCGCTGGAGGGGCAGACATCTGCAGAGGTGAAGATTATCCGCGTACCCATATGCACACCGGGATAGAGTGGGGAGTGGGTGTTTATTCTTTTGTGTGTGCTGAGGAGTTATGTAATATGTTTATTGAGATTCACGGTGATATTAGTGGTGCATATGTGAAGTGGGTGTTTATTCTTTTGCGTGTGCTGAGGAGTTTATGTAATATGTTATATGAGATTCATGTATGTATGTAGGTACATGTATGACCTGCAGAAGAGCCCCTACTGTCGTACACCACCTATATTCGCGCTGACAATATATATGCGTGCGTGGGTGTGCACGTCCACGTGTGTGCGTGCGTGCGTGTGCACGTACAAGTGCTGCGTGCGTGCGTGCGTGCGTGCGTGCGTGTGGTCATACATGTACGTGCATGCGTGCGTGTGTGCGTGGGTGTGCACGTCCACGTGTGTGCGTGCATGTGCACGTACATGTGCGTGCGTGCGTGCGTGTGCACGTACTCGTGCGTGCATGCGTGCGTAGGTGCGTGTGTATACGTACCCGTGCGTGCATGCGTACGTGTGTGCTTGCGTGCGTGCGTTTGCACGTACAGGTGCGTGCATGCGTGTGTATGTAGTGGCGTGCGTGCGTGTGCACGTACACATGCGTGCATGCGTGCGTGCGTTTGCACGTACACGTATGTGCGTGCGTGCGTGTGTACGTACCCGTGCGTGCATGCGTACGTGTGTGCTTGCGTGCGTGCGTATGCACGTACAGGTGCGTGCATGCGTGCGTATGTACGCGCGGGGTGCGTGTGCACGTACACATGCGTGCATGCGTGCGTGCGTTTGCACGTACACGTATGTGGCGTGCGTGCGTGTGTACGTACACATGCGTGCGGTGTGCGCGTGCGTGTAAACGTGCACGTGTGTTGCCGTGCGTCGTGCGTTGGGGCATACATGTACGTGCATGCGTGGCGTGCGCGTGTGTGCGTGCGTGTGCAGGTACAAGTGTGTGCATGCGTGCGTGCGTGCGTGCGTGTGTGCACGTCCACGTGTATGATTGTTTTTTTAATCTAGACTGCATGGATACGCAAGAAAACTACTGCAAACCTCAAGTCAAATGAGCTAATAACTAATGTTTATAAGCTATTTTGCGATATAATCGAGCTTATCTTAAATCAAGTGTGCTAGTATAGTCAGCCTCTCTGAAGTGATCGCTGCAGACTTTACTAAGGCATTTTAACTTGGTTATATCGCTATGACGATACGATCGGCTATTCGTGATGCCTGTATCTTTCCAACTGACCGGTTGATTGCGCAATCGTTGTAACACCTCTAACTCCCGCTCCGCCACCTGCTGACAAAGCTAGCGGCTAACCCCATTATACACACTGGCATGTTATGACCCAATGGTTTTTCTGGTCATGTACATGGCTAGCTGATGGGGTAATGGCAACGTTTTTGTTGCTGGGAGATTATAGTATTCTGAGCGAGTTAATGAGTGAGTGAGTCGAGAGAGTACTGTCAGGTTGCTGTTAGTTCGGATTACGTTTTGTTGGGTTTTTAGCACGTTCTATCTCGAAAGCTCTAACGGTAAAAATCGCGGCTCTGCGGTTACGAACAGAGACATTATGTTTTTATAACAAGTGAACACTGTTCACGTGCCAAATGTCTGCCCTCTGTGTCCCCCACTAAAATTGTGGACTGTTCGCTGGCAGCTATGGATGCGTGCGCCGGCGTAAGCATTCGGCGCACAGATCCATAGCTGCCAGCGCTGCATACTGTCGTAGGACGTTCCCGCGGTCGCGTGCGCCTTGCCGCGGAACTGCGCGCAAGATCTGCGCTCAGCACTTCGGGTCAACACCTTCTTTCGGCAACCGCAACGGCAACGCTTCTCTAGTATCCCGTCTCATCTGGATCAGAAAGTTTGATTTTAGAAAATGATTTATATTAAAAGTTATAACATCTGAAAGTGGCTACATTGACTTGATTGAAATGATGGTTACTCAAATTTAGACAATATGGGGCCATTATACGGAACCGTGGCGAAAAGCGTTTTTCGAGTTGTTTCTTCGTTGAGCAAATATAGGCTTGATACATATTTTTACAGTTTTATTTTCAAAGCTAACGTTCAGCTAAAGTGTAGTGAGTTATTTACCTACGTTTTTACAGTGGTTTGTTACAAAAATTTACGTGGAAAGTTCGAGGGAAGCTACCTTTAATACTGCCTTCTTTACCCATAGATATCTGGTCCACAGCGGTGTGTGTGTGTGCTGTACTTGCATGTTGCAGGGGAGCTTTTGAACAGCATTTACAGGAAATGATCACTAAAAAATAGACGTAAGAGAGTAAAGTTATAAACATTTAGACTTTGGTTGTAAATACATTTCGTTTTTATTCACCTTCATTATATTATTAAAATGTTCCAAGTGCCCGTGGTAACTACTACATACATGTACTAGTGTGTTCATTAGTGCGCATAACTGTTTGCCGCAGGAAATTTCTCATCATTGCTGTACGGTTGACCAACATCATGTTTGCTTCTCTGTGGTGGTTAAATTGACTACGTCAGCATTTAAGTAGCACCAGCAAATAGTAAATTTGTGTGTTAATTTGCACAAAATAAAATATATGAAAATATAATTAGTGTTTCTGTTTACTTTTCATGCTTAGATACCTTCTTTATACTGTAACGTCTCTTTTACATATGTTGTACAGATGTCACATTGAATTAGTAATCGTAGATAGTTTGGTTGTACATAGAGAAGGGTTGGGCGTTTAGCAGACAGATGAGAAATAGTTAGGTTGGGTACTACGCGGATAGGTTACGGACATTAGGTTGAGACTTGGTACAGATGGCCAGCATATTTATACTTTAAATTATAACATACAACTACGCTCTACAATACTCCCTAATTTGCCGGTCTATTTGATGTAAACAAACGTGTCCGTTACGCTTGCAGTGCAAGCAAGCGACGAATTGGCAGAACGACGACGATGATGACACGTCAGAGGATGAGAACAAGCCGCCTGAACGCGCGTCTCGGCCGAAAACCGAAACGACGGGCCACTCAAGGAAGCTGACCATCTGCTGTAGCCCACTGCATCCAGTGGCGCCCTCTAGGCGACCGATGAAGCCGGGAGAGGCTGATGCACAGGAGTTGACAACGAACGGTGCAGACCTGCAGAACGGTAGTAATTACGTAACTTAAAGGGAGAGTTTACTCTAGGTTCTAGGGTTATTTTCAGCTAATTTAGGTTATAATTACGCTACATAAAAAGTTTCATGGTTCAATCACCATTAGAAAATATTATTAAAAATGTTTTAAAACTAACGACTATAGTTTGATTACAACGACGGTGGCGCCACTTAAAGCGCACGATCTGATAAGTTGCGCAAAACACTTTCCTGCCAAGGGCTACAGAGCGAGGTGTTTCTTATTTATTCATTTAAAAGCAAAAAGATTGTAATATCTTATAAACGACATATAGTTTCAGTTATAATATGGATAAATTTGCCCTAAAATGAATATCGTTCAGTTAAATAGCATTTAGGTATAAATATAATTGCACTTTTGTGATTAGCCCTCGCGTCTGTAACGTGCAAAATAAATTGTCAAATACGCAACTTTTTCGCGGGTGGAGCACGGTCGCGGGTGTCATGGCGCCGCTTCAAATTTCGTAGCGTTGAGTGTGTAAATAATTTAACAATTAAATTAGGTATCTTCGGTAACAAATACGTGTGAGTATAGACGATTTGTTATACAGTAAGTACAGTTGTATGCAGTAAAATCCTAGAGGCTACTGTCCTTTAACTTAAAGTGATTACGTCACCGTAAATACTAAAAGTAAAAAAAACTAGAAACGGGCAGTTGTCGCCAACTACATGTATCCCCCGTGATCTAGTATGAATGAATATCTCTGTAAGGACGTAGAAGCAGGTAAAGTTAAATAAGTGACAAAGACAAAGGTTGCTAGACAACTGGTGTGCCTCAGATGTGGAAGTATATGGAATCTGGTTACCCTAGAAGGCCGAAGAGGAAATGTAAGTCGACGGTGAAGGTCAAACTAAGGTCAAGGACAGTGGTGGTTTTGGTATGCGACAGACCTTCTCCCCAAGATGTGTAAACATACCAAGTTTAGTCGCGCTAGGTCAATTAGGGGCTGAGTCACACGCACGCACGCACGGCACGCACACACACACGCACACACACACACATGTATAAGCATGACTACTGATCTCTCT
>NW_014581341.1:0-6079 GCF_000485595.1 Priapulus caudatus
AGAGAGAGAGAGAGAGAGAGAGAGAGAGAGAGAGAGAGAGAAAGAGAGAGAAAGAGAGAGAGAGAGAGATAGAGAGTCAGTCCAGACAGGCAGCCCAGCAGCGCCGCGTAGTGGTGACCAGCACATGTCTTCAGGACACGGACGTCTGGCCACCGGCTGTCTCGTTGCCTAGCAATCAGCAGCCCGTCGAAATGCGTCTGAATAAACAAACACTTCTTCATCTGCCCGCGGGGGGCATCAGATGACTCTCTCGCGCTCTCTCTTTCTTTNGTAGGCGAGTATAGAGAGTATGATAGCGAAGGCTACGCACACACGCACACAGCACGCACACATGCACGCACGAGCTGAACACATACTGAATGGTTTCTACGGTCGCTGTCAAGTGGTGACTGTTTGTTTTCTTCACCGCGCGTACATCTACGAATATATACCGATCCGTTTCTAGGTTAGCTTCGCTAGCGGGTAGCGACGGCGGGTGGGCGGGCGGCTGGCGTATCCGTGCACTGAGCGTCTGCACGCGTTGCCAACGTAACGGCGAGCGGCTCCTCTTGCTTCGTCATCCTCTTGTTAGTAACCGATACTGCACAGTCATTACGCTCTCCTACTTCCGCCCCTACCTGCCGGGTCCCTTCCCCTGTCGTCACCGTGCTTCCAACCCTCCCTGCCGGCTCTCCCCCTCCCCTCGTCGTGCGAATAACCTGCGGAAGGTATTCATCAAGAAATACTTGTGAAATTCCCAAGTCGGTGGTCGGGTGAGGGGGTAGTTGCAGGGCGGTTACACGGGGAGTGGGGGGGGAGGGGGTGCCGTAGCGGGGCGCAGCAGCGAGGTGGGGTGGGGGGTTAATTTACATGCAGATGCGGTTGTTGATTAAAACCGCGCTTGCGAGGTGAAAAGGCGAGATGAGAGAGAGAGAGAGAGAGAGAGAGAGAGAGAGAGAAGAGAGAAGAAGAGAGGAGAGAGAAGAGAGAGAAGCACGGTGCGCGCCATCACTATAATTCATTAATTCATCATCGCTGATTGTAGCAGACAGAGGCGTGTAGGCTGAGAGAGAGAGAAAGAGAGAGAGAGAGAGGACAAGAGAGAGAGAGAGAGAGAGAGAGTAGAGGAGAGAGAGAGAGAGAGATAGAGAGAGAGAGAGAGCGAGAGTCGAGAGCGAGAGCGAGAGCGAGAGAGAGAGAGAGAGAGAGAGAGAGAGAGAGCGAGAAAGCGAGAAAAGCGAGAGAGAGAGAGAGCGAGAAAAGCGAAGAGAGAGAGAGCCGATTGAAAGCGAGAGGGGGAAATATATATATATAATATATAGAGAGAGAGAGAAGAAAAGAGAGAGAAGAGAGTACAGAGACAGAGACAAGAGACAGAGACAGAGACAGAGACAGAGACAAGAGAGCAGAGACAAGAGACAGAGACAGAGACAGGAAACAGAAAGACAGAGACAGAAGATCAGAGACAGAGACGGAGAGAGAGAAGAGAAGAGGAGAGAGAGAGAGAGAGACGGTCAAAACACAGACAGAGTAATGAGAGCCGGTGTGTGGATTGGCGGCGTGCGATCTCAATGCGCCGCACGTACGGCACGTACGCTCGTACCGCACTGGCCTCGCACGCAGCAATACATTACAGCTCGTGTCCGATATACCCCTCGCACGCACGGCCGCTCGCCAGAAATGGCTCTTCAGCTCAGCTTCGGCGCGCAGAAGGCCTGTCGCCGTCATGTGCGCGCAATCGTTTTTTTGCCCGTGCTTTCAGAGAAACGCCGTCGCCATTTTTGGCCTGCCCTCTTTTGCGTGTCGGATCGTCGCCGAGGTGCATCCCTTGAGGAAATCAGTGAAGCATGCGTGAGATGAAATAGAAGAGAAGCTGGGAGGTTGGCGGCCAGCGCGCTAATCGTGCTCTGCGCATTCTCTCGCGGTATTTCTCTCTCTTTCTCTGCTCCCTCTGCTCTCTCTCTCTCCTCTCTCTCTCTCTCCTTGTCTCTCTCTGCTCTCTCTCTCTCTCTCGTGCTCCTCTCTCTCTCGCGCGGCGCAGCGCTCTCTCTCTCAGATTATAGATCCTAGATCTTTTCTCTTCTTCAGCCTCTCGCCTCCCCCATCTCCCCTTTCTCTTGATCTCTCTGATTCACCTTTCTCGACGTTTCTTCCTGCAGGCGCACCGATGGAAAATTTACCGCGTGCGTGCGTGCGTGTATGTTTGTGTGTGTGTGGTGTGTGTGTGTGCGTGTGTGTGTGCGTGTGTGTGGTGTGTGTGTCGTGTGTAATGTGTTGTGTTGCCGTGTCGTGCGTGCGTGCGTGCGTGCGTGCGTCGCGTGGCGTGCGTGCGTGTATGTTTGCGTGTGTGTGTGTTTACATTTCCTCATCCTCTGAGCTAGGAAAGTCGGGAGTAAGCCGAGATGCTGTATAATGTAACACATGTGAGTGGATGAGTACATAATAGAGATCTCTATTACTTACTCTTGATGTGGGAGATGGCAAGGCAAGGCAAGGCAAGGCAAGGCAAGGCAAGGCAAGGAGAGGGGGGCTGTGAAGTGACGGCTTCATAGCGCGGAAGGGGAGGAGGGTATGAGAGAGGTAACGTGATGGGAGAGGAATACGGAATTGAGCGGGGAAGGGCGAGCGGAAGGGGAGGGTACAGGAGAGGGGAGGAAGGTATGGGAGACGGGTGAGGAGAGTAGGACGTTGAGTGTAGTGTGATGTGGGAGGGAAGAAGAAATGAAGGAACGATATACGTGTTCAGAGCGAGAGAGAAAGAGAGAGAGAGAGAGAGAGAGAGAGGAGAGGAGAGAGAGAGAGAGAGAGACGTGGTGGGGTGCGTGCTTGGAAGCTGCGTGGAGTGATTGCGTCATTAAGCAGCTTGGATATATATATATATATATATAAATATATATATATACATATATATATATCGATGAATTTATTGAATCAGGGCAGCGCTGGTTTTTGCGTTTAAATAGTTGGAACGTTGTATCGTTTGCTGTGGCAAACGCAACTCAGCGGCCCTGCCTGTCTGCCACCTGCCTGCTGCATGTCTCCCACAACTGCCTGCCTTCTTCCCTCCCAGAACGCCGCGTCCATATGTCATCCGTGTCGGAATTGTCTGCCTGCGTGCGCCTTGAGCTGTCGTCATGGTAACGTCGTATGTCGGTTGTCTGATCGTATCGGCTGGCAGAGGGACAGGTGTCCTTGACTTCATGTCGTGCTGTCGCGCCCCTAAGCTATTTTGTGGGGCTCCTAATCCACACTAATTCAACGCGCAATCCATTCATCATACATCCTCCATCTGTCAATCCATCCATCATACCATTCATCCGTGCCATCCGTCCGCCGCGTTCCGTCCGGTCCGTAGTACTACGTCATCCATCCATCCATCCCTCCATCATACATTCCATTCCATCCATCCAATTCTATTACCATCGCATCCAATACATCCATACATCGCATACATCCATCCATACCATCCATTTCATCCATCCATCCAACCATCCATCCATCATCATTCCATCCATCCACCATCCATGCATCCATATCATGCCATGCATTCATCCATCCATCCATACCATATCCATCCACATTCCATGCCATCCAACCATCATTCCATCCATCCATCATCCCTCCATCCATCCCTCCACCCACCCATACTGACACACATACCCCACATATCCCTCCATCCATCCCTCCATCATCACCATCCATCCATCACCCATCCATCCATTCCATCCATCCATCCATCATCCATCCATTCATCCATCCATACAGCCATCCATCCATCCATCCATCCATCCACCAACCCACCCACCATCCATACCATCGCATCCATGCCACCCAATCCATCCATCATCATCCATCCATCCAACCATCCACCCACGGCCATGCTCATCCATCCATCCATCCATCCATCAATCCATACATCCATCCATCCCCAGTCCACCATCCTCCACAGCCATCCATCTCTCCATCCATCCATCCATTCCATCCACCATCCATCCATCCATCCCCCCCATCATTCTCCGTTCCCGCTAATGACACCCTATCCGTGTCGCGCTGCTACGGATGCTGAGACTCGATCATTAGTCTCCTCCTGTGTGACGCGTCTCCAGTCTTCAGCTGAAGCCATGCGAACGAGCGAGCCAGCCCCCCGGAGAATTAAAATTACGTCGCCGAGAATCTCGCGCCGTGAGTCATCGTGCTAGCAGACACGTCGCCGTCGCCGTCGTCGTCATCGTCGTCGTAGTCGTCGCCGTGATTTTTTTTCGCTTGTTTTACGCAGGCAGCCGCTCGGCGTTTGATGTTTATTAATGCTCTAGTTATTTCGAGTGCGCGCGGATTTTTCATTTCCGCGGTCGTTACGTATTCGCGAACTAATTGCGTCGCCGCCGCAATCTTCCAATTTCGATTTTACGTGTAATTGCGTGAAATTGCCGGGCGGCGGCGGCGGCGGCGGCGGCGGCGGCCACAGTAGCGGCAGTAGCAGCAGTAGCAGCAGCAGCGGAGGCGGCAGCAGTAGTAGTAGTAGTAGTAGTAGTAGCAGCAGCAGCAGCAGCAGTGGCAGTAGCAGCAGTACCACCACCACCACCACCAGCAGCAGCAGCAGCAGCAGTAGTAGTACCAGCGCCACCAGCAGCAGCAGCAGACGTGCAATGACGTCGGCACGCGGATCGCTGCTGTCGGCTGCTGTCGTCGGCGACACGAGCGTGGGCGGGGACGCCGGCAAGGGTAGCCGTTGTCATTGTCATGGAACGTATAATATTATTCGCTGCTGGCGTTGGCTCAAGTCTTCACCGTCAACTTGGTCAGTTTTCACTGTGTATTCTGTTTACCTGGATACTGCTTGTTGCTGTGGACGTGTGTTTCGGCTTCTGAAAGTGGGTTGTCTCCTCAGATATGAGCAGTTGTCATGGATACGGTAGTGAGTGTTAGATACATTAGCCTGTCGTGAACTGTCATCACTCTACAGGAAGTAGACGGTGATTTGCGCGCCGCCGCCACCACAAACACAAGTGCATCTATAGTTGCGATAATGATTGTCGTCTGGCATCTCGGTTCAGCAACCAACGTGTTCTCTCCGCAACCCCTTCTCCTTCACCTCTTGCCCCCTTCCTCCTTCTCCACGCCTACTACGTAAACACAAGAAGCAAATTCACGCCGAACAACGTTTTTACTGTGTGGCAAAACAGGTCCCGGCGACTAGAACTATCACGTGGCAGGGAGAGGGGGGAGGGGGGTGGTGATATTACTGCGCCATTACTGCACTTGGTTTGCGTTTACGGTTTACTCACGGGCCGATGATCTCACGCAGACGAGATCGTTCACACACTCGTGGCGACAGATTAAAATCCGTGCGTTTTTTAATCGCCGTAATTTTCGGTGCCTTGGGTGTATTAGCGGCCGCGTGCAACGCAGTTTTTTTCTTTTACGTGTCGTATTATTATCTAGTCGCACGTTGTTGTTACACCTACTGCAGCAGTTATCGTTAAGTATACCCATCGCCCCTCAACCCCCACCCCCACCCACACTTATCACCGAAGACTCGTGACGCATGCGGTGCGTGCTTACTTAGGATTGGGAACTGACAATATTTGTTTTCGAGTTAGATGATTGTGTCTCGCAGTGCTCGTCCTGTCGTGGACCTATATACAGAGGGCTAGGCCTGTAGTCGTTACGACGGTAGTACTGGTACTAGTATTGCACGTAGTACGATATGAAGGTTGCTGGTGCTCCGATGGTGTAATCGTACTGCCCTTTTACGGCTGCTTTTATTAGAAATGGTTTTATTAATTTTGACTTTCTTTGTTTGCGCCTTCAATGGCGTGCCAGTCGCGCGCGTGTTTTTCGGTGAAATAGTTTGCGCCATTAAATTAATATACAGCGCGCGCACGAGAGAGTGAGAGAGAGGGGGAGAAAGGACGAGAGGGCTAGAGCAAGTGAGAGCAAACGAGAGAGAGAGAGTGTGTGTAAGAGAGAGCGCCGCGCGAAAGAAAGAGAGAAATGGGGAGAGAAAGAGAAAGAGAGAGAACGAGAGAGAGTGAGAGGAAAACAGCGCGCGAGTGAGAGAGAGAGAGACCGAGAGAGAGAGAGAGAGAGAGAGAGAGAG
>NW_014581341.1:9611-9973 GCF_000485595.1 Priapulus caudatus
TACACATAATGAGTCTATAATGTTCTATATGTGTGTATCTTACATAGAATGAGTCTATAATGTTCTATATGTGTGTATCTTACATAGAATGAGTCTATAATGTTCTATATGTGTGTATCTTTATACACAGAATGAGTCTATGATGTTCTATATGTGTGTATCTTACACAGAATGAGTCTATGATGTTCTATATGTGTGTATCTTACACAGAATGAGTCTATGATGTTCTATATGTGTGATTCTTACACAGAATGAGTATGATGTTCTATATGTGTGTATCTTACACAGAATGAGTCTATGATGTTCTATATGTGTGTATCTTACATAGAATGAGTCTATGATGTTCTATATGTGTGTATCTT
>NW_014581341.1:10063-11376 GCF_000485595.1 Priapulus caudatus
CTCTTACACAGAATGAGTCTATGATGTTCTATATGTGTGTATCTTACACAGAATGAGTCTATGATGTTCTATATGTGTGTATCTTACATAGAATGAGTGTATGATGTTCTATATGTGTGTATCTTACACAGAATGAGTCTATGATGTTGTATAAGTGTGTATCTTACATAGAATGAGTCTATGATGTTCTATATGTGTGTATCTTACACAGAATGAGTGTATGATGTTCTATATGTGTGTATCTTACACAGAATGAGTCTATGATGTTCTATATGTGTGTATCTTTATACACAGAATGAGTCTATGATGTTCTATATGTGTGTATCTTACACAGAATGAGTGACACATATAGAACATCATATCATTCTGTGTAAGATACGTCTATGATGTTCTATATGTGTGTATCTTACATAGAATGAGTCTATGATGTTCTATATGTGTGTATCTTACACAGAATGAGTCTATGATGTTCTATCTGTGTGTCTCTTACACAGAATGAGTCTATGATGTTCTATATGTGTGTATCTTACACAGAATGAGTCTATGATGTTCTATATGTGTNTCTCTCTCTCTCTCTCTCTCTCTCTCTCTCTCTCTCTCTCTCTCTCTCTTCCCCCTCTCTCTCGCTTTCTCTGGCCTGAGGCAGGGCAGAGCGCAGCGCGAAGCCGCTTCTATAGTAAAGCGTGCCTTTTGTTGGCGTCCGTTTAAAGTTAAGTTAATTGTTGGGGTTCGACGAGGGCTGGGGTTGGGGAATGGGGTTGTGAGTGAGGGGCGAGACTAGGGTTAGGGTTAGGGTTAGCGTTAAGGTTATTGTTAGGGATAGGGTTATGATTGGGTATATCGTTAGAATTAGTGACGAGATGTTTGGGGTTAAGGTTAGAAATGGGAATAAGTTTGGGATTGGGATTATAATTGCGGTTACGGTTGGAGTTTGGGTTAGCGTTATGGTTAAACGTAGAGACAAAGACAAAGTTGGGGGGTTAGGATTGGGGTTGGGACTAGGGGTGGCGATAAAAATTGCAATTTAGTATTCATAGAGTTTTTTTGTAAAATTTGCACTCACACATATCTGCTATTAGGAATCGTCGACTGACACTATGCAACTGCGCATGCGCACGATCGTGCTGTTCTACTCGGTGCATTGAACCGATGTCTGCTATCGTGGCCTCTTCGTGAGTTATTGCTCACCATCACTGATCGATTCTATCTATATACTCAGGATTAGAAGCATGCGGCTCATAATGCTAAAACCTACACGCGTTGACACACACACACACACACACACACACACACACACACACACACACACACAC
>NW_014581341.1:12236-14521 GCF_000485595.1 Priapulus caudatus
TCTCTGCCGCCGCTCTGCCCTGCCCCATTCACTCTCCCTTCACTATCTAAGTCTCATCTCAACGAAATCCGTCGCGGTTTTTCGTACGCAGCTTCAGTTCATTCAAACAGAAACGCTGACAGACAGGAAATAACGCGTTTTTTCAACAACAGAAACCGAAACGTTTCGGGATTTTCTGAAACGGCAAAAACGTCGCTACGAGCCGCGTGCAGAAATAGCTCCATTACAGCTGATGATGTCGACGACGACGACGATGACGACGACGACGACGCCGACGACGATGATGATGACGAAGATGACAAAGATGAAGATGATCGGTGGATGAACTAGTAACACGCGGAAATTGTCGAATCTGAATACTCGACGCACGCACGCACGCACGCACGCACGCACGCACGCACGCACGCACGCACGCACACAGTTTGTCTAACTACGAAAGAAAGAGAGGCAGCGAGAGCGAGAGAACGAGAGAGGGACCTCTCCCTCCCCGTCCCCTATCTCTCCGTTCCCCTCCCGGTCCTTCCTCTCTCCTTCTCCCTCACCTCTCTCGCGCTCGCTCAGTTCTTCCCTCCCCTCCCTCTCCCTCCACCTCACTCTCCCACCCCTTTATACTGCTATGCCGTACAAGCGACGCCGCACCCCCCCCGGACGGACAGCTAGTGGGCAGGCCCCGTAGGACTCCCCCATCCCCCGCCATCCCCCCTCCCCTCTCCTTTCCCTCCCCCGCCCTCCCCTCCCTCTCCCCCTCCCCCTCCGAGTNCTCTCTCTCTCTCTCTCTCTCTCTCTCTCTCTCTCTCTCTCTCTATGTGTGCGCTATCTCTATGTGTATGCTGTGAGCGAGGTCGGCCGAGTTCAGAGCTATATTTACAAGCACGCGTCCGTCTCTGTATTCTCATTAATATCATCGCCCAATTACCGACGCCACCGATGCACACTGCAGCGAGTCGAACGAGCCGAGAATGGGTCGCTAGAGGGCGTTGCGGCGGGTCGTGCAGTAGGGCATAGCGCACAAAATGACAACTGGTGGTTTTTTTTAGCAGCAACAACAAGAGCAACAACAACAGCAGCAGCAGCATCAGCAGCAGCAGCAGCAGCAGCAGCAAACGGTAGCCGCAGCAGCAGTAGCACCAGCAGCAGGAGCAGCAATAACCACAACAACAACAACAACAACAACAACAACAGCAGCAGCTGCACCAGAAATAGCAGTAGCAGTAGCACCACCACCACCAGCAGCAGCAGTAGCAGTAGCACCACCACCAGCAGCAGCAGCAGCAGTACCTCCAGCAGCAGCATCACCACTACCACCAGCCGCAGCAGCAGCAGCAGCAGCACCTCCAGCAGCAGCAGCAGCAGTAGCAGCATCACCTCCACCAGCACCACCACCAGAAGCAGCAGTAGCAGCAGCTATACAGGTAGTGGTGAAGCTAGCAGGTAAGTCATGCAGCCGATACCTCATCCATCCATCACACGCCTGTCCGTGCAGACGCACGCACGCACGCACGCACGCACGCACGCACGCACCTACGTACGCACGCCGCACGTACACACATAACCGGACACATTCATTCACGATACATTACTCACATAATGTCAACTCACTCAATAATACTAACTAACACACGAGTCATCTAAATCCATGGGTCGTCTGTCTGTTCAGTTCGTCTTTTTTATGGTTCGTTATTCATTCACGCTCGATAAAATACAGAAATCACCCTCGCTACCGCCGTCATCATTATCATCATCATCATCATCATCATCATCATCATCATCAACAACATCATCACCATCGTGCGCGCCACCTGAAGTAAAAACAACAACACATGCGCAGCTCAATTATATTCTCGCAGGCGACGCGCTCCCATTCAGAGGTCAGAGGTCAGAGGGAGGTGATTATGACTCGATGCCCGTAAATTCGGGGATGTGTGGGGGCGGGGGAGGGAGGGGGTAGAGAAGGGAGAAACTGTGTGGGCGTAGGAGATAGTTAACATAACCAATTCGTGCATTTAGTTGCGACAGTAATTTGTGCTAATTAATACATGTAATGCTAACGTGGAATCTCCCATACGAGCGCCGACGATGACGATGATGATGGCGGCGATTTTACAGTGGCAACACGTCGGCAATTTCACAGTGGCATCACGTCGGCAATTTCACAGTGGTATCACGTCGGCAATTTCCTGTGTGTAATTTGCAGACGCGCGCGCTCTCTCTCTCTCCGTCGGTCGTGATAATGGTGGCAGAGTGAGCGCGCCAAATCCCACACTGCCTCTCTCTCTCTCTCTCTC
>NW_014581341.1:15884-18509 GCF_000485595.1 Priapulus caudatus
AGAGAGAGAGAGAGAGAGAGAGAGAGCGAGAGAGAGAGAGAGGGAGAGAGAGTGAGAGAGAAATAGGAGACCGGGAAAGATGCGGAGAGGAGGGAGACAAGGCGGGTAACGGAGGGAAGGAAAGAATGCAGAAGGGCAGATACGGGAGCGCGAAGGAGTCGTTAAAGGAGAGAAACTGTGGACACGCCGTCACTCGTACGCGTGCGTGTGGGAGGGTGCGTGCGTGCGTGCGTGCGTGCGTGCTTGCGTGTGCGTGCGTGCGGGTTAATGTGTTACCTGCCTGCGTGCGTGCGTGTGCATGCTTGCGTGTGCGTGTGTGCGTGCAGTGCGTGTGAATGTGTTGCCTGCGTGCGCGTGTGTGCGTGCGTGCGTGTGAATGTGTTGCGTGCGTGCGTTAGTGTGCATGATTGCGTGAGCGTGCGTGAGTGCGTGCGTGCGTGCGTGTGCGTGCAGCCAGACATGCTGTGTGCTATCGGCGGAGATCGGTCGCGAGGTTGTCTATTCACTTATTTAGCGAGCGGCATTCCGAAGCCTGCAGTTTAGCGATAATGCACATCCAGCGGCAGCAGCAGTAGCAGCAGAAGTAACAACAACAGTAGCAGCAGCAGCAGCAGCAGTAACAACAACAGTCGCCACATCAGCACTAGCAACAGCAGCAACAACAACAGTAGCCACATCAGCAGCAGTAGCACTAACAGCCAGCTAGCGCCGCAGCGAGCAGCCAGCAGTAGAAGTAGTATTAGCATCATCATCATGGTCGACATCGTCATCATCATCGTCATCACCATCGTCATCATCATCAGCAGCAGCAGCAACAGCAGCAGCAGCAGCACACACTCACACTCTCACGCACACGTACGTGCACACGCACACGCACGCACGCACGCACGCACGCACGCACGCACGCACGCACGCACACACACACACACACACACACACACACACACACNGAAAGAACACACGTCGTGTATCTTCAGTTGGTATTTAGGAAAGAGAGAGAGAGAAGAGAGAAAGAGAAAGAAAGAGAGCGGTAGCATTTCACAGCTATTTTGGTGGCCGTCGCTGCCGCTGCTGCCGCCGGCGTGTTTCGCTCAGGTATCGTTGATAGCGACGTCATAAGGAAGGAAGATCATGACTGCCTGGGGCGAGGCGGAGCAGGTCTACGGTAGTGTCAGGCGTGCCAGCGATGTTGTGTCGCGTCGTGTCATTTGTCGTTGTGATTTGTCGTCGATGTTGTGTCGTGTCGTGTCGTGTCGTGATGATTTGTCGTCGATGTTGTGTCGAGTCGTGTCGTGTCGTGATGATTTGTCGTCGATGTCGTGTCGTGTCGTGTTGTGTTGTGCGAGCGAGGGTGAGGGGAAGGGAAGGTGGAGGGAGAGCAATAGAGTAGGGAAGAGATGCCATCGTCTATCGTGTGCGTGCGTGCGTGCGTGCGTGCGTGCGTGCGTGCGTGCGGCGTGCGTGCGTGCGTTCCTGCGTGCGCGCATGGGTTATCAATTGTCTTTACAAGGAACACACGTCGTGTATCTCTAGTGGGTATTTAGAAAAATCGCGACCTACTTCCTTATCTGGGGGAGGGGAGGAGGAGAGGGGAGGGGAGACGGTGAAGAATTATTCCTGGAGATGATAAATACACCGGTGCTAACAACCCTGAAATGTAGCGGGTTATACGGGGTGATGATAAGAGGACATACAGTGATATATGTTGATATACGGTGATATAGAGGGATATACCGTGGACTTTGGCACGCGGAGAAACATAAACATACACATACTATCTATCTATGTATCTATCTTCGTATCTATCTGCCTATACGCTAGTGCAAGCAATCAACGTACGTACGCAAGTACGCGCGTACACCGGGTGCCATCCAATCTCACGCGGTCAGGCCATCACCAGAATTCCGATCCGGGCTGGCAACGCATGCATAAATGTGCTGATTTGATGTGGTGCGTGCGTGCGTTTGCGTGTGTGCGTGAGCGAGTGAGTGAGCGAGTGAGTGAGTGAGTGATTGAGTGTGTGAGCGAGTGCGTGAGCGAGTGTTCGTGTGTGTGGATGCGACCGTCAGAGGTAGGACGGTCAATTAATTAGTACCTAGCACCGCAATCTCTCTCTCTCTCTCTCTGCTCTCATTCTTTTCTCTCTCTCTCTCTCTCTCTCTTCTCTCTCTCTCTCTCTCTCTCTCTCGTTGGTTTCTCTCGTCTCCAGCTCCCTCTCCCGCCCTCCCCCTCTCCCCACCTCTCTCTCACTGTCCCCTCTCCTCTCTTTCCCTCCCATCCCCTTTCTCCCTTTCCCCCTCTCCTCCTCTCTTTCCCTTCCCTTCTTCTCTTCTCTCTCTCGCCCTCTCTTCCTTTCTCCTCTTCCCTTCTCTCACTCCCCCTCTTCCCCTCTTTCCCTCTCACCCTCTTCCCTTCCCTCTCCCCCTCTCTCTCGGACAGCCCCGAGAGAGCCCCCTCTCTCTCGGACAGCCCCGAGAGAGTAGGCGTAGTAACGAGGTGGGCAGGCTAGTAGCTATGTCAGTGGTCAGCAGTCAGTGGTCAGCAGTAAGTCAGCGGTGAGCATAGACCGTTAGTAGATCTCGTGAGACGGCAGCATGTCGTTGGGTGTCAGTGGTCGTACCAGGT
>NW_014581341.1:19473-20066 GCF_000485595.1 Priapulus caudatus
GTGTGTGCGTGCGTGCGTGCGTGCGTGCGTGCGTGCGTGCGTGCGTGCGTGCGTCCGTCCGTCCGTGTGCGTGCGTGTGCGTGTTCGTGCCAACATGCCTGCCTGTGTGTGTGTGCGTGCGTGCGTGCATTCGCGTGTGTGCGTGCGTGCGTGCGTGTGCGCCCGTGCGTGCGTTTGTATGCATCGCACAAGTGCAATTTTCCGCGGCCAGAGGGCACGATATCATCTCTCGCATTTGATTTCACCGTCATAAAACTTGATAGCTGAATATATATATAATTGCGGCCGTCACTCAGTCAGTCATTCAGCCTGCCTGCCCGCGGGTGGACAAGGGGCGGGGGGTGGGAGGGGGGGAGCAGCGCGCATGCATGGGTGCGCGCAGAGGCGTCGACCATATACCATTATACCTGATTATATACAGCGTACAACTCTCAGGTCTCACTCACGGCGCTGTCACTAACATCGGCGTTGCCTCGCAGATGAAACGCAGAAACCGATGACGTCTCGTTTGCATTTACAATGGCATGTGTATGTGTGTGTGTGTTTGTGGGTGTGTGTGTGTGTGTGTGTGTGTGTGTGTGTGTGTGTGTTTG
>NW_014581342.1:0-1217 GCF_000485595.1 Priapulus caudatus
CGAGTCGCTGGACGCGCTGAGGGCGCTACCGGAGGCGACGTTGTTCGATGAACACGCCGCCATGTCGCCAGTGTGGCTGGAGGTCATTGAGAGGTCGTCGAAGTTCCTGCGCGCGGTAGTGATGGGGTGAGTGAGAGCGTCGCGGACGCTGGTGACGTTCACTTGTTAATCTGCTTGATGAAGTCTTGAAAGAGAGCGGGGGAGAGGGAGGGAGGGAGAGGGAGGGAGGGAGAGAGACCGAGTCAGAGACAGACAAACAGAAGATAGGCAGGCAGACATAGAAATTGAGAGAGACATAGAATTCGCCCCTCCCTCTCCCTCTCCCTCGCTTCCTCCTGCTCGCTCCCTCCCTCTCCCTCTCTTTCTCTCTCACTCTCTCTCACTCTCTCTTCCCCCTCTCTCGCTTTCTCTCTCCCTCCCTCCCAATCCCTTTCTCGCTCGGCATCCCTCTAACTCCCTCCCCCCCTGCCTTCCTTTCTCTCCCTCGCTCTTTCTCCCCCTAACATCCTTATTAAGCTAGGGCGCTATCGCACGACATTCTCACTTTGTATTTTCAAAGGTCACCCGAGAAAGCACCCAGCTATACGCGTGTTACCCACGTCTGTGGCTATGCACATTGTGGATGCGTACGTGCCTGCTGTTCTGTTACTCTCTCTCTGAGTCAGTCTCTCTCTCTCCCTTCCCCTCTACCTCTACTTCTCTCCCTCTCTCTCACTTCCTTCCTACGCACGGCTATGGATGGTAGAAATGTGTACTTACTATCATATGGCGCGAACGATTTGAGTTACGTTTCTAGAAATCTACATACATATAGACACATGTCTTAGCTATGGTCTCTGTGAATTTTGAGTTTATTGAAGCACAATTAGTTTAATTAATTACCAAATATATGCGCGCGGTATCGCTTATAGGCTAATATACGCACGGCTATAGACGGTAGAAAAGTGTACTAACTATCATATGGCAAATTAAACTATCAAATCGGAATCAGCGGCCACCATATTGTCCAATAAATGAGTATAAATTGTAAATCAATATAAATCATAAATAGTGTAAAGAAAAATAAATGGTAAAAAAAACAACTATATAAAGTAGAAACGAAAACAAAACAAACAACCGCTTGTTTCAACAACTGCACATCTCTCCACAGAGAGCTGAGTTGCGGTGCGACGTGTAAGTCTGGGCTCGTGCCGCTGCCGGACCAGCACACCGCTCTC
>NW_014581342.1:1813-8559 GCF_000485595.1 Priapulus caudatus
AGTAGTCATGTAGTAGTCATGTAGTAGTCATGTAGTAGTCATGTAGTAGTCATGTAGTAGTCATGTAGTAGTCATGTAGTAGTCATGTAGTAGTCATGTAGATGCATTATTACCTGTAGTTGCAGTATATGATATATACGTATATTATGTGAAGTGGTGTTGACAATGTGATTTACTCCTGGTGTGACACATTATACATTATTGTGTGTGATACATTATGTACTGGTTACACAATCGGGGAGCGTCAACCCATTGTAAATTATGAGACGTGGTTACTAGGGCTGTAACGATACACAAGCCTCTCGATTCGATCCGGTTCTCGATATTAGCTTCTCGATTCGATTCCTTCGATTCGATTCCCAAAATATTGTTTTTTTTTTAAATCCTATTTTTTATATTTTCATTATTTTGCAATAATAAATTATTAGAAATTGCCAATGAATACTAAATGGTGAATAGACTAGAGAGTCTAGAGAGTATATATACGCTGCACAGTCGCTGAGTAACATTGGTGAGTAACACCAGAGCATAGAAATCAGTGATTTATATGCTCTGGTAACACTCCACAGTATATAGCATAGTGCCGCCATCTATTGGAGGAAAAAAGTGGTATCGAAGTGGAATCGAAAATACGGGGAAAAATATCGAGGATCGGATCGAGGGAAGAGAATCTCGATCCGATTCGATTTCGGTGGATCGTTACAGCCCTAGTGGTTACACAATCGGAGAGCGTCAACCCATTGTAAATGTCTGATTGCTCCCTTCGTAGGTGGAGCAGGGCCACAGCCCCACCGAGTGCTTTCTTCGCTACCTCTACTTGCCGGAAGACGACGACATTCCCATAGATCTGAGACAGTGTGCAGTCATCATCATGTGCCATCTAGACAGACTGTCCAAGCCATTTCTCCCCCTCACCAGTTCACTGAAGGTACGCATAGCAGGGAAGAAAACCTGCAGTAATCTGCAGTAACATTTTCGGGGGTGCCGTGATGTTGGCTTGATCGAATTGAAATTTTATGATATTTGTCTGTGGCGCATTGTAACACTGATTTAATTTCTCGTGTGTTGTATTCTATGTCTATATTTTGCTTCCCCCTTATATTTCTGTGTTTTCCTCCAATGTTTTTTTTCGCTTTGTGGTTTTGAAAGACGTTCACATTGATCACGACTAGAAGAGAATCATATCTGTCATCCTGGTTGTATTCTGTTTCTATATTTTGCTTCATTTCTGTGTTGAATTGGCCATGGTGGTGTTTTTTTGCCTCAAGCTTATGAAAGACATTAAATCTTCGAATCATATCTGATGTCGTGGTTGTCCTCTGTTTCTTCATTTCTGTGTTTGGCCAATGATGATATTTTTCTTTCATGCTTTTGAAACACGTTTACATCAAGCTCGGCGTGACAAGAGAATCTGATGATGCCGTTGTTGTTGCTTGTGTTACAGAAGGGGACTAGTCTGACACAGGAGGTGTTGTGCTGGGGCACGACAGACTGGGTGCGCGGCGGCGGTGGCAGCGGCAGCGGCAGCGGCGGCCAGGCCAGCAGTCCCATGAAGAAACCGCTAGCATGTGAATCCCTCGCGGAGTATGGAGTAGAACAGATCTGCGCGTCGGAAACGTCTTTCCTCCTGCTGTGCCACACTGGCAAGGTCTACACTGTACCGTACAAGACAGACACACACTCCATCGTAAGATGTAGTTACTATTAGTAATTAGTAGTCTACACTGTACCGTACAAGACAGACACACACTCCATCGTAAGATGTAGTTACTATTAGTAATTAGTAGTCTACACTGTACCGTACAAGACAGACACACACTCCATCGTAAGATGTAGTTACTATTAGTAATTAGTAGTCTACACTGTACCATACAAGACAGACACACACTCCATTGTAAGATGTAGTTACTTGTAGTATCTGCTATAGTTTATAATTAATTAACTGAGCAGTAATGAACTAAACTAACAAGCTAACTGTATACAGACTTGACACTCGCGGTCCATTTCCAGGTTCTTTTACGATATCTAACCTCAATATACCGCCGGTCTCGATGCCATCTTGAACTTTGACAATCTACCTGTGGCGAGGAGAAAATCACAACATCACGTATTCTTTCGCCATCACGTTTTGTGTACCTAGTATTTTTTATTCGTGCTCGTCATTTTTCCCAAATGTGAATGAAAAACAAAATGACATTTTAAAAAGCAGCGCAGTAGACGCACGATAGTGACGTTAGCTTGACGTGCGTGCGTGTTCACTCAAGTGTTATGCGTGTGTGTTTGCAGACGGTGCGTGCGGTCGAGGGGCTCATGGACAAACACGTGGAGAAAGTTGCCGCTCACTACGAGAGCAAACAGTTCCTCGCTCTCACGTCCAGTGGGGAGGTCTACGGCTGGGGACACCCCGACCCCACGATGTCCAAGCTCATGCAAGTAGATCCCAGGTGAGAGCAGCGCGGCAGCGTGTCATGATCAGTTGCTCGTTCACTTGTCACAGCATGTCGGCTGCTCGTTAAAAAAACGACAGAGAAAGTGAGAGAGAGCGTTTTTATGTTGTGATGAAAGAGTGAAATCTATTTTTCGTGAAATGTTCACTAACTTTTAATTATACCCTTTGTGGTTTGCTTTAATTTTATTGGTTGCTGGTAAAAAATAGCAGCGAGAGATGCCACGGCTTTTTTATTTCGTGATGGAAGAGATTAATGTTTGTAGACGTGCACTACATTCTTAGTAGCGATAAATACATACTAAGATATTCTTTGTAGTTTATCATCTAATGTGTTAAATGCAATTCTTGCCTCATTTTTTCGAAAAAATAATCTCAAATATGAGTATGCTGCTTAATCCAAGTTGCATCGTGCACTTGAAATGATAATTATATGTAAAAAAACACGTGCAATGAGAAACACGTTGATTCCATTTGAAATGCAGAAATATATAATAGGTAACGCATAAACACGAAATTGACGCATTTTTCACGTCGCCCGTCATCAACTCGGGTCAACATTAACAACTATTATGTGACGTAATTTTCAGCCAATCAGAGCATCCCGTGCTCGTCGCAGGACTGGACGGCAAGGTGATCGTGGATATCCGCCAGGGGGCGTCGTACTCGGCTGTGATAACGGCGGGCGGGGAGCTGTACACGTGGGGTCGCGGTAACTACGGACGCCTCGGTCACGGTACGTATCTCACACACACGCGCAGCCACACGCCAAGCCGCCACACTGCCTGCTGTGACAGCGCGCTCGGTCATCTGTAGGCTCTCACCACACGCAGCACTCGCTGCCTGTCACGCGCGCTCATCATCTTAGCTGTCACACCACACAGCGCAGCCAACTGCTGGCTGCACGCGCGCATCGCTCATCTGTAGCTGTCACACACGCAGCCACACTGCGCTGTCACGCCGCTGTCATCTGTAACTGTCACAACACCAGACCAGCACTCGCTGCTGTACACACTCGTCATCTGTACTGTCGCAACCCCAGCGCGAGCCACACTGCTCGCTGCACTGCTCGCTCATCTTGTAGCTGTCACCCACGCTCAGTCCACACTGCTGCGTCACCGCGCTCGGTCATCCGTAACTGTCAAGAAACGCGCACCCACTGCTGCGTCCACGCGCCACCTCAGGTCATCTGTAGCCTGGTCACACACACGCAGCACGACTGCTGCTGTCGACGCGCGCATCGTCATTGTACGTCACACGCCGCAGCCACCTGCCGCCCGCACTACTGCTGCTCGTCACCGCGCGCTCGGTCCATACTTAGCTGTCACAAACACCAGCCACACGCTGCGTCAGCGCCCCGACATAACTTGCTGTCACACACGCGCGCAGCCACACGTGCGCTGCCGCGCGTCGTCATCTGTAGCTGTCAAGCACGCAGTCTCACTAAATGCGTCACGCGCGCTCGTCATCGTACTGTCACAAGAAACGCACCACACTGCTGCTGTCACGCCCCTCGTCATCTTCCAGCTGTCCACAGCACAACCGCAGCCACACTGCTGCTGTCACGCGCTGCGTCGGTCATCTGTAAGCTGTCACAACCACAGCAGCGCACACTGCTGCTGTCCACCGCGCCTCCGTCATCTGTACGCGTCCAGACACACACACAGCCACAACTGCTGCTGTCACAGCGCAGGCTCGTCATCTGTAGCTGTCACACGCGCGCAGCCACTGCTGCTGTCACCGCACGCTCGGCGTCATCTGAAGCTGTCACACACAGCAGCCCACTGCGGCTGTCCACGTGCGCCTCGGCTCATCTGTAGCTGTCACACACGCGCAGTCCCCACTGCTGCTGCCGACAGCATCGAAGCCGGCGCCGCCGCGCACATTCTGTATCGTGTTGTAAAACACCAGGTTGTTTGATTGTTGTTAGGCAGTTGTAACACTAACTCTTATTCATCTGTTTACTGTTTTAGCAGTTATTTGCTATTTCAGTTCAACAAATTTATTTATTTATTACAATTACTAATGTATATATATATATATTATGTATAATAGTATATATATATTGTGTATATTAAATAATATATAATATTAATATATATATATAATATATGATATATATATATAAATAAGAATATTATAATATTATTCTGAGATGGATTACTGTTTTATGACGTGTTGTCCGTGATAAAGCTGTGTTTAGAGCATGATATGGCTTTCCAGTGCTACCAACGTTGCGTGCGTGTGTGCATGTGTACGTGCATGATGTGTGTGGATTCATCTGGTAGTACTGGTGTTTGCTGTTTCAGGTACGAGTGAGGATGAGATTGTTAGCCTGGGTGGTGACGGGTCTGAAGGACATCGGTGTAGATGTAGCGTGTGTACGCGGATGCGCACACGCTGGCCGTCAACTGATCGGTACTCACCGTACCCTCTACCCCGACCTAACCACCTACACACCGCCGCCGGCCCGCAGGCCCACCGACCCTCTACCCGCACCACACCCGACACCGCACTCTAACACCACCCTCTACACCCACCTCAACGCCCTTCCCAAGCTCAATATCAATACAGTGCTCTCCGCTTTATCAGGCCACATTGCTTAAACGCACGCACAGATAGTCTATGAAAGACAATCCTAACACAATGTTGGTGGCTCGTTAACCGCTTAATTGGGATGTTTTCATGGTTCCCGACGTGTCCTAATAAAACAAGGACTCATGTCCATTTCTCTACAAGGCTTTACTTAGGTTAAATAGAGAATGCTATTAATCTTTCATTATAGCGTGCAATGTATAATTCTATTTAATTAATGTCCATCTAAGTGTGATTTACAGTGCAGTATCATGTGGATTAATATATGTGATAACATAAATACTCACTAATATATATATAATAAATAACAATGAACATACTTAACGCATAAACCCGTGATGTGTGATGTGTGATGTGTGTTCTAGGCGCTGTATACTCGTGGGGAGATGGAGATTATGGGAAGCTGGGAAGAGGAGGCAGTGACGGATGTAAGACACCAAAGCTTGTGGACAAGCTACAGGGAGTGGACATCATCAGAGCTTACTGTGGTCCCCAGTTCAGCATTGCTCTGTCCATCACAGGAGAGATATACACGTGGTGAGTGTGTGTGTGTGCAGTACATGTCAGTGTGTGGGGGCCGCGTCGGTATTTTATGCAGAAGTAGAACTGGGTTATTTTATTCCGTGCAGTCATAAGTGCGCTATAGTGTATAAGTGTAGTAAGTTCTCTATATTTCTGTATACATGTATTCATAATATGATATATATAGTGAACAAATCTTCCAGCCTATCAGCGGAAAACCAAATTTAATGATAATCCAGTATTAATAATTTAATAATTAAATGCCCCCAGACATTAGTGGCGAATTTAATGGCCATTTGGGCCGCCATAGTCGAATGCTTTTGGTGTAAACTGCAGCGTATTAATTTATTATATATTGTTTTTCGCAGTTTTTTGGAGGGGAGACTGAGGGTGATATTTTGTGTTGCAGGGGTAAGGGAGACAACCACAGGCTGGGGCACGGATCGGAGGAACACGTGCGATACCCACACGTCGTCGAGGCCCTGAGTGGCAAGAAAGTTGTTTACGTCAGTGTTGGTTCCATGCACTGTGTAGCCGTGATCAACAAGGTGTGTTACACGTGACGGGTCGATCATGGGAAAAACTTCCAGTTCCACTTTATAAATGGCTCAGTGGGCGTGTAGCGGTGTTGTGATCTAGCATAAATATAAATGGATATTTCCAAAATCTAATTTTAGCAAATTTTACGTGTGGCAATGTGACACTTTACGACGGTTTACGTGTTCGAAATTACCTACTTATTGATGTCTACACTAATTTTTGGTACGTAATGCTCTGTGTCTCTGAGTGAAGTTATTTCAAGGCAGCATGTCATTAAAAAAAACATTAATTGTGATTGCTAAAAAAGTAAAACCATAATTAGTGTTTGCTCTCTGCTGCTTCCAGGGAGAGGTGTACAGCTGGGGTAGGAACGATCAGATGCAGCAGGGAGACGACCAGTTGCTATGGAAACCAGAACCTAGCCTGCTGTACGTGAGCGATGGCAAGCAGGTGACAGGAGCCGTGTGTGGCCAATCACAGGTACGGTGTCTGCACACCTGTTTATGTTCATGTAGATTATGTAGCCAATCACAGGTACGGTGTCCGCACACCTGTTTATGTTCATGTAGATTATGTAACCAATCACAGGTACGGTGTCCGCACACCTGTTTATGTTCATGTAGAATTTACCTAATCTACGTGT
>NW_014581342.1:9857-11391 GCF_000485595.1 Priapulus caudatus
AGCATGGTGACCTTACACACCCTCTACCACGTACCTGAGTAGCTGCTGCACGGCAGGAATCAAAGGTAAGAAACACACACACATCTTACCTATGACATCATGTTTGTATTTATGTCATTATTATCGTTATAAATGTTGTTGGTATCGTTAAGTTATCATGGCTGAGGTGCATGAAGTAGAGGAATTAAAGGTAAACCGACGAGCCGTAAACCCGGCGCTCGCGCGATTATTGTTTACAATTTATGAATGTAGATGGCGTGACGATCGCGCATGCCTCACACCTGTGGCTTCCTTCCTGCAGGTAAAGGACCCGGAGAAGGAGCCGGACGATGTGGTAGCCGCGAGCAAGGCCCTGAAGACGGAGCAGGCCGTGCTGGAGGCAGAGACGGAGAGGGCGTGCAAGGTCAACGATGGGGTCGTCACCATCCCCTTACTACCCTGCTACCTAGCGGGAGCATGTGTAAGCACAGTACATGTAGCTGTAGACTGTTAGACTAGGTAGGATAGCAGAGAGATGGAAGACAGAGGGTACCTGGCGGTAGCATGTGTATGGATAGATAGTGGGTGACATATGTGACATACTATTACAGACATGTCTAGCGAGTGTGTGGAAGCAAGCTCATATATAGACATAGGTGATGTGTTTTATTACAGACATGTCTAGCGAGCGTGTGGCAGTAAGCTCAGGCAGACGCTTCATGACAGATCTGCTGGTGCGATCGTTGATGGAGGATGGAGGGCTGGAGTCAGCACTGCAGGCTGCCATCAAAGCTGAGGTGCATGAAGTGGGGAGAGAGCCCTGGCTCTCTCCTCTGTCTTCCATCTCTCTGCTATCCTACCTAACAGTCTACAGCTACATGTACTGTGCTTACACATGCTCCCGCTAGGTAGCAGGGCAGACAGAGCCCTGGCTCTCTCCTCTGCGGTGGGCAGCAGCAGGGTCCAGGCATCCTGCAGTACGGGCTGTGCGGCCGCCTGGATGCTAGCGATGACTCCACCGTGGGTGGCCAGACTCACTACCTTCTGCTTGAGGCTGGCTAGTAGAGAGCTGCCGGCTCCGACTCCCAGCTCTGCGACGTCCACGTCATTACTGATCGCTGAACACAGCTGTGGTGGGAACGAGGGAGAAGAACAAAACAGATCTTTAATGTGACATTAATAATAATCATAATAATAATATAATATAATCATATAATTTAGTTGGTTTCAATTTGAGATGATCGCCTAGTACAGTTGTTGCAGGGACGAGGTGGAAGATGACGCATGTTAAACGATATGATTAAATGATATCTGAGTTATATTAATTAATGATCATATAATGTAATAATATTAAAATATAAAGAATAACCCTGTAGACACACCTGTGTACGTAGCAGGTGCAGGGCTGCCACCACCATACACTCCTTCTCCTGCGGTACCCTCCCTCCTCCCTCCTCCCCCCCTCCCCCCCAAACATTCCCCTAACCCTGTAGACACACCTGTGTACGTAGCAGGTGCAGGGCTGCCACCACCATACACTCCTTCTCCTGCGGTA
>NW_014581343.1:0-7911 GCF_000485595.1 Priapulus caudatus
CGCCGGGAAAAGCGGTTATAAGCTGGTACGCGGCCGGGCGGTGGGACCGGATCCGATAACCCGCGCGGTGGAGGCCCCCTATATTGTGGGTGTGTGTTCTATGGCTATGATCGATCGCGCTCTATCTATACACAGCACGGACCCGATGGGCTCGGTGGTCCATCAGGCCTACCGACAAACAACAACACACATAGCACAACTTGCCGGCTTGAGTGATAGGCCAGCGCAGGGGGCAGGCATACACACACAGCCGACACAGCCACCACAGCGCACGACGCGCCACGTCCAGTGTACTTTTATTTATTTTACACATGGATGCCATGTACATAGTCTGTCTCCGCTCTCTCTCGGTGTGTGTTAAATCACTCGCGAGGTCAAGGTCGGAGCAGATTACACGGACGGGAGTCATACGCTCGGACTGTATCGGATAACTGTGCTGGAGTAGACTACTAACTGAACCGTCCCCCGTCCGCCACAAAACACACCAGTTAGCCCTTTCACCGTCTGGCAGCGACAACGGTCGTTCGAAACATCACGGCCAGAGCGCCGCGACCTTTGGGTGAACGCGTTTGGGATAGGGGCGGGGCGCGACCGCACGGCACCGCACGCACGGCGCTCAAAGCGCCCAACCACGCACACGCACGCAACGCCACGCACGCACGCACCGCCGCTCGCGCACACACAGCCACCATAAACATACACACGCACCCACAAACACACACGACGCACACACACCACCACACACACACGACACAAACACACACACACAACCTACATACACCCCACGCGCATACTTCCCCCAACACACACACACCACGCACCGCCACACACATACACACACACACACGCACACACGATCGCACGCACGCCTAGCGATGTGCGATGCGGCAGCAGACCTACAGGCGCAAACGTGCGACCTTCACATCTATAAATGTATCATTTAGCTGGAACTCTTAACTTGATGAACGGAGCAGCTTTATCAAGGAGCATCCACGCTGCCAACTATATAAGAGCCGCGTGAAGCCATAATTAAACTGTAGAGCTCTCGCCATCTCTATGTGTTGTTCGCTCTCCATCCTCTCTCCTCTCATCCAACTCTCTCTCTTCGAACGCTCTTCTCTCTGCTCTCTGCATCGCTCTCTCTTTTTCCTCTCTCTCTCTCTCTCTCTCTCTCTCTCTCATCCACCCCTCGCGACGCGCTCCCCTCTCTCGTTATATCTCTCTCTCTCTCTCTACTCTCGCCCTCTCTCTCTCTTCTCTTTCGTTTGCCTCTCTGTCTTTCTTGCTCTCTCTCCATAACGCTCTCTCTCTCTCTCTCTCTCTCCCTCTGTCCTCTCCCTCCTCCCTACGCCGCTCCGGTCGGTATTTCCTCGTAGTGGTTACGACCGAGCGAACTCTCATAAAGCCGAGTAGACCTCGCGGCACGCCCACCCGTTTATAACCCGCCTCATTAAAACCCCTGTAGAGCGACGAGCAGTAAACAGTCTCTTAGTAACAGCTCTAGCAGCAGTAACAGCTTCTCTTAACCACCGACCAGTAACAGGCAGCCAGCAAGCAAGTAGCCAGCAGCCAAGCACGCAGCAGCAGCACAGCAGCAGCAGCAGCAGTAGCAGCGCAGCAGTAGCAGCAGTAACAGCTCTAGCGCAGTAACAGCTCTAGCAGCCATAACAGCTCTAGCCAGCCAGCTAACAGCCTCTCAAGTCAGCAGTAACAGCCTCTTAGCAGCAGTAACAGCTCTCACGAGGTAACAGCTCTAGCAGCAGTAAAACAGCATCTAGCCCAGCAGTAAACAGCAGCGCTAACAGCCTAGCAGGCAGTAACAGCAGCAAGTAACAGCTCCTAGCCAGCATGGAAACAGCGGCAGTAAACAGCTCTTAGCAAGCAGCTCAACAGCCTTCTAGCAACAGCGTCTAGGCCAGCAGTAACAGCTGCTAGCAGCAGCTAACAAGCTCTAGGCCAGCAGTTACAGCCAGCAGTAGCAGTAACAGCTCGAGCCAGCAGTCAACAGCCAGCGAAGTAACAGCTCTAGCAAGCAAGTAACAAGCAGCAGTAACAGCTCTAGCAGCTAGCTAACAGCTCTAGCAACAGCCGTTCCTAGCAGCAGTAACAGCCTAGCAGCAGTAACAGCTCTAGCAAAGCAGTGAACAGCAGCCAGTAGCCAGTAACAGCTCTAGCAGCAGCTAACAGCCAGCAGTAACCAGCTCTAGCCAGCGAGTAACAGCTTGTTAGCAGCCGCCCAGTAACAGCTCTAAGCAGCAGTAAACCAGCTCTAGCAGCAGTAACAGCTCTAGCCAGCCAGTAACAGCCTCTAGCCAGCCAGTAATCAGCTCTGCAGCACAACGCAGTAACAGCAGCAGTCAACAGCTCTAGCCAGGCAGTAACAAGCTCTCAGCAGCAGTTAACAACTTCTAGCCAGCAGCTACACAGCTCTCAGCAGCTAGTAACAACACCGTTCTAGCAGCACGCTACACAGCTCTAGCCAGCCAGTAACAGCAGCAAGTAAACAGCTCTAGCAGCAGGGAACAGTCTAGCAGCACGTAACCAGCTCTAGCAGCAGTACTCCAGCAGCCGAGTAAACGAGAGGCTTCTAGCCAAGCGAGTAACAGCTCTAAGACAGCAGTAACAGCTCGGAGCAGCAGAAGTTAACAAGCTCTAGCAGCAGTAACAGCTCTAGCAGCAATAACAGCCTCTAGCAGCACGTAACAGCTCTAGCAGCAGTTAACAGCCTCTAGCGCAGCAGCTAACAAGCTCTACCAGCACGTAACAGCTCTAGCAGCAGTAACAGCCTCATAGCCAGCAGTCAACAGCTCTTAGCAGCCCAGCTAACAGCCTCTAGCAGCCAGGTAAACAGTTCTAGCAGCAGTAACAGTTCTAGCCAGCCAGTAACGAGGCTCTAGCAGCCAGTAAACAGCCTCTAGCAGCAGTAACAGCAGCAAGTAACGCGCTCTAAGCCGAGCAGTAACAGTTCTAGCAGCACGTAACAGTTCTAGCCAGCAGTAACAAGCTCTGAGCCCAGCAGTACAGCTCTAGCCAGCAGTAACAGCTCTAGCAAGCAGTAAGAGCAGCAGTACAGTTCTAGCAGCAGTAAGCAGTCTCTAGCCAGCAGTAACAGTCTCTAGCAGCGAGTTAAACAGCAGCAGCAGTAACAGCATCTAGCAGCAGTAATCAGCTCTAGCAGTAGTAACAGCTCTCAGCACCATAACAGCTATTAGCAGCGAGTAAAAGCAGGCAGCTAACAGCTCTAGCAACGTACAGCGTCTAAGCAGCAGGTAACAGCTCTAAGCAGCAGTAACAGCTCTAGCAGCAGTTAACAGTTCTAGCAGCAGTAACAGCTCTAGCAGTCAGTAACAGCAGCAGTAACAGCTCTAGCCAGCAGTACACCGAGCTTCTAGCAATGCAATAAACAGCTCTAGCAGCAGTAACAGCCAGCGGTAGTTCTAGCAGCAGTAAACAGTTCTAGCAGCAGTACAAAGCGAGCAGTAACAGTTCTAGCAGCAGATAACCGCTCTCTAGCCAGCAGTAACAGCTCTCAGCAGCCAGTACACAGCAGCAGCTACACAGCTCTGAGCAAGCAGTAACAGCAGCCAGTAGGACAGCTTTCTGAGGAGCCCGAGCTGAGTAACACGCCCAGCAGTAACCCAGCTTCTAAGCAGCAGTTAACAGTATCTAGCAGCAGTCAGACAGGCCCTCTAGCGAGCCCAGTAACAGCTAGCACTAACACCTCCTAAGCAGCACGAACAGCTCGTAGCAGTAGCCTAACAGCTCTCAGCAGCAGTAACAAGCCTCTAGCAGCGGAGTAACAGCCTCTAGCCCAGCCAGTAACAGCTCTAGCAGCAGTCAACACTAGCAGCAGTAACAGTTCTAGGCGAGCAGTAACGGGCTCTTAGCCAGCCATAACAGCTCTAGCAGCAGCTAAACCAGTGCCTAGCAGCAGTAACCAGGCTTCTAGCAGCAGGTAACAGCCAGCAGCTAACAGTTCTAGCAGCAGGTAACAGCTCTAGCCAGCAGTAAACAGCTCTAGCAAGCAGTAACGAGCCTGCTAGCAGCGATAACAGCTCTAGCAGCCACAGTAACAGCGGCTAGCAGCAGCTAGACACTAGGCAGCAGTAACAGCTCTAGCAACAGCTAACACGTTCTAGCAGCCAGTAGAACAGCCTCTAGCAGCAGTAACAGCCGAGCAGCAGTAACAGTCTCTAGCAGCAGTAACAGCAGCAGCAGTAACAGTTCTAGCGGAGCAGTAACAGCCTAAGCAGGCGAAGTAACAGTCTCTAGCAGCAGTAAACAGCTCTAGCAGCCAAGTAACAGTTCTAGCCCAGCGCAGTAACAGCTCTAAGCAGCCAGTAACAGTTTCTAGCCAGCAGTTAACAGCTTTCTAGCAGCCAGTAACAGTTCTAGCCCAGCCAGTAACAGCTCTAGCAGCAGTACAGCTCTAGCAGCCAGTAACAAGTTCCTAGCAGGCAGCTAACAGCTCTAGCAGCCAGTAACAGCTCTAGCAGCCAGTAACAGCGGTCTGAGCGAGCAGTAAGACAGCTTCTAGCAGACAGTAGACAAGACTCTAAGACACCAGCAGTAACAGGCTCTAAAGCGAGGCAGTAACAGTTCTGACCCAGCAGCTAACGAGTATCTTAGCAGCAGTAAACAAGCCAGCAGCAGCCAGTACAGCCTCTTAGCCGATTCAGGGTAACAGCTCTAACCACAGCAGTAACAGCTCTAGCAGCCAGTAACAAGCTCTAGCAGCGAGTAACAGCTCTAGCAGCAGTAACAGGCTACCTAAGCAGCAGCTAACAGCCTCTTGACGCAGCAGTAGACAGCGTCTAGCAGCGAGTAACAGCGTCTAGCAGCAGTAACAGCTCTAGCCAGCAGTAACAGTTTCTAGCAGCATGACGCTGAACGTAACGAGCTTCTAGCCCAGGCAGTAAACAAGCCCAGCAGCAGCCAGTAACGAGCTCTAGCAGCCAGTAACAGTTTCTACGCAGCAGTGAACAGCCAGCAGCAGCAGTAACAGCTTCTCAGCAGCAGTAACAGCGCTCTAGCAGCAGCTAACAGCTCTCAGCAGCAAGCTAACACTCTAGCAGCCAGTAACAGCGCTAGGCAGGCGGTTTTAGTAACAGCTCTAGCCAGCGAGTAACGAGCTCTAGCAGCAGTAACAGCCAGCAGTAGGCAGTCACAGCCTCTAAGCAGGCCCAGTAACATTACTAGCCCGCCAGTAACAGCTCTTTCAGCAGCAGTAACAGCCTCTAGCAGCAGCTAACAGCGTCTAGCCAGCAGGAACAGCTCTGTAAGCAGCAGTAACAGCCTCTAGCGAGCGACTAGACAGCGTTCTAGCCAGCCAGTAACAGCCTCTTAGCCGGAGCAGTAAAAACAGCTCTAGCAAGCAGTAACAGCTCTAGCCAAGCAGTAACAGCAGCAGCTAACCAGGCCTCTAGCAGCCGAGTACAGCTCTAGCAGCGACGTAACAGCTCTAGCCAGCAGTAACAGCGTCTAGCGAGCACGTAACAGCTCTAGCAGCAGTAAACAGCGTCTTTAGCAGCGAAGGTAACAGCCCCTTTAGCAGCAGTAACGAGCAGCAGGCTAACAGCTCTGAGCAACAGTAAACAGCTCTAGCCACCAAGTAACAGCAGCAGTCGAGAAGTAACAGCTAGCAGCAGTCAACAAGCCTCTAGCAGCTAGTAACAGTCTCGTAGAAACACAGCGTGAGTACACAGCCATACTGGAGTAAGACGCAGAACCAGCTCTTAGCAGCGAGGTGAGAACAGCTCATAGCAGCATGTAACAGCATCTAGCGGAGCAGTGAACAGCTCTAGCCAGCAGAGTAACAGCTCTAGCAGCAGTAGGACAGCTCGTAGCCAGCCAGTAACACTAGCAGCCAGTAGACAGGCTGCTAGCGAGCGGGAGTAACAGCTCTAGCCAAAGCCGAGTTAACCACTAGCAGCCAGTAACAGCCATCTAGGCAGCAGAACACTACAGCAGGCTTAAAGCAGCTGCAGGAACAGAGGCTGCTCTAACCACCGCAGTTAACAGCAACAGCAGCAGCAGCCAACAACAGAAATAGCGAGCAGCCAGAGCGAGTTCGAGCAGCAATAGCGAGCATGCAGAGCGAGTAGCAGCAGGTAGCAGAAGGAATCAGCTCTCTAACCACCGCAGTAACAGCAACAGCAGCAGCAGCAACAACAGCCAATAGACAGCAGCCGCAGGGAGCGGCGGGGGGAGTAGCAGCGAGTAGCGAGCAGTAGGGCAGCGGAGTACGAGCCAAGGTAACAGCCTCTCTAACCACCGCGGGGGGAGTAACGAGCGAACGAGCAGCGAGCAAGCGAGACGACAGCACAGTAGCCAGCCAGGGCAGGAGAGCGAGTAGCGAGGCGGGAGTGAGCGAGGCGAGGAGAGCAGCTCTCGTAACACGGGCGCGAGTGAACAGGCAGCCAGTGCAGCAGCAACAACAGCGAATAGGCGAGCAGCAGGGCAGTAGCAGCAAGTGAGCGCAGGCGAGGCTTAAGCAGCAGTAAACAGCCCTCTCTAACCCCACCGCGGGAGTAAAGCGGGGGGGAGCAGACAGCAGCAGCAGCAACGAACGAGCAGAAGAGCAGCAGATAGGTGAGTGCCGGTCTCTCTCGTCGCGTGCGCTCTCCGTCTCTCTCTCTCTGCTCTCTCTCTCGTCTCTCTCTCCCTCTCTCGTCGCCTCTCTCGTCATCTTCTCTCTATGCTTCTCGGTTCCCTTCTCTGTTACTGTTTCGACTCTCGGCGTCGTCTGCTGCTTCTCTCTCGTCCTCTCGTCTGCGTGCGTGGGTGGCTCGCTGCTCTCGTCGTGGGCGGTCGTCGGTCTCGTCTGCTTCTCTCTCTCCATCCTCTCCCTGCATCTCTCCTTGTTCGGTGGTTCGGCCTCGCGAGGCCTCTCTCCTCGTCTCTCTCTCTCGCTCTCCTCTCGTGCTCTTCTCCTCATCTCTCTCTCTCCTCCGCTCTTTCGCCTCTCTCTCTCTCTCTCTCTCTCTCTTCGCCTCTCGCCTCTCGCCCTCTTCTCAGCTCTCTCTCATCTCTCTCTGCTCTCTCTCTCGGTTCTCTCTCTGCTCGTTAGTGTGATTCCGCGCTCTCTCCCTCTCTATCCCTATTTGCATCCTTTCTATTCTAGCTCTAACGATCTCCCATTTCCCTCTCTCCTCCCGCTCCACTCGCCCCATCATTTGTCTCTCTGTGTCTATCTCTGTCAATCTCTACCCCAATCCCTTCCCTCTCATTCCCCCTCTCTTTCTCTCTCTTTCAATTCACCCTCTTTCTTCCCTCTTCCTCCCTCGCGGGCTCTCTACCTCCTCGCCTCTCTCTCTCTCTCTCTCTTTCTCTCGATTTCTCCCCCTCTTCTCCCCCTCTCTCTCTCTTGCTCTCTACATCTCTCTCTCTCCCTCTCTCTCTCGCTCTCTCGCTCTCTCGCTCTCTCTCTATCTCTCTCTCTCTCCCTCTGTCTCTGTCTCTCTCTCACTCTCTCCCCCTCTATCGCTGTCTTCTCTCTCTCTCTCTCTCTCTCTCTCTCTCTCTCTTCCTCTCCCTCTCCCCCTCTCTCTCTGTAATCTAGTTAGCCGCGATTATTTGAGATCGTGACCCGACGATTTACGCTGAGCGCCGAGTCTGCTAAGAATTAACCAACGGGAGCCTGCTGCTGCTGATGAGGATGAGGATGAGGATGAGGATGCTGCGAGCTGGGATGCTGCATGACGGCATTCCTCAGCCTCCGTTAGCGGATCAGCATCTTCCCTTTGTTGACTGGCTTCACAGATTCAGTAACTCATTCATTGGGCTGTTGACGGTTGATGATGAATGGTTTTAATGTTGCCCACAGGATGCGCATAGGTCACGCAGAGATAAGAGGTGCAAACACGCGAGAGAGAGAGAGAGAGAGAGAGAGAGAGAGAGAGAGAGAGAGGA
>NW_014581343.1:9130-10055 GCF_000485595.1 Priapulus caudatus
ACAGAGAGAGAGAGAGAAAGACAGAAAAAGTGAGAGAGAGAGAGAAAGACAGAAAAAGTGAGAGAGTGCTAGATATACACATATATATATAGAGATTCGAGGATACACGTGCGAAACTCCAAAACGCACGCTAAGCGTGTGTGATGACGCATGCAAAAACAGGCAGGTAGACAGGCATGCACGGCAAGCAAATAAAGAAACAGACATATAGATAGATAGACAGACAGACAGCCAGAAAGGGAGACAGACGGACAGGCTGTCAGACAGACAACCAGACAGACAGACAACCAGACACACAGACAGACAGCCAGACAGACAGATAACCAGGCAGACAGGCAGAAACACAACCAGCCAGAAAGACAGAAAGTCAGTCAGTCAGACAAGAGTGGTGGGATGAGAAGTCTTTACAGTAACTGTTGTCCCAAATTCTCACGGCCACTGCCCCCCCCCCCCACCCACCAACCACCCAACCGCACAACCACCCATCGACGTTGAAACCGTAAAATGCGAAAATACATCCGTGTTTTCCCAGAAACCGCTAGGAAAACAGTCGATCTATTTACTCCTCGCAAAACACGAAAAATTCGTCCAGCCATCATCGTCATCTTCCTCAGCCTCCCTCATCCCGCATCCCAACAACGGATAGGATTTCCCCGCATATCGGCTGCGCCACGGACTATCACCACGGTAAGAAAAACAAACAAACGTGTTATTGACGTTATTTGATATTCCGCCCGCATTACGTAACTTTTCTATGCTCGACCACAGTTTCCAAGCTTGCATACTATACCCTGTACATTTCACCCACACCCACGCATATCCATATACATATATTATTATATATATATATATATATATAGATGTATATATATATATATACATATACATATATATATATATATACATATACATAGATATATATATA
>NW_014581343.1:10370-16172 GCF_000485595.1 Priapulus caudatus
AGAAGAGAGACGAGCGAGGGAGGGACGAGGGAGAGGTCAGAGAGGAGATGAGAGCGAGCGACGAGAGAGAGAAGAGAGAGAGGAAGGGCCGAGAGAGATCGAGAGGAGAGCAGAAGCTGGAGAGAGAGGAGTAGCGGAGAGAGAGAGAGCAGAAAGAAAGAAAAGAAAGACGAGAGCGGGAGAGCAGAGAGAGGTAAAAGACGCGGAGAGAGAGAGGAGGAGAGAAGATGAGAGATGAGGAGAGAGATCGAGAGCCAGAGACGAGAGACGAGAGAGAGAGAGGAGAGAGAGAGTAAGAGCGAGAGTAGAGAGTGAGAGAGAAACGAGAGAGAGAGAGATTGAGAGCGAGAGAATGATGAGCGATGAGAGAGGGGAGAGATGATGAGAGCGGCGCGGGGGGGCGGGAGATTAGAGCAAAGAAAAAGAAAGAAGAGAGAGGGAAGGGCAGAGAGAGAGAGAAAGAGAGAGAGAGAGAGAAAGGGCGAGCGCGAGTGGCAGAGAGAGACCGAAAAAGAGCCACATTCGTACATCCCCCACCAGCTCCCCCCTCCCCCGCACACACGCACGCACACACACACGCACGCACACACGCACGCACGCACGCAAGCACGCACGCACGCACACACGCACGCACGCACGCACACACACATATATACTACTATTATATATATATAATTCACACTACGTTATACGCATTTATCTGTCATCCTATCCTCCACCCACACACCCATCCACACACACACATCAAATATATATATACTACTATTTTATATATATAATTCACACTACGTTATACGCATTTATCTCAAATCCTATCCTCCACCCACCCACACACAAACACACACACAGACATATATATATAGAGATCCGAGGATACACGTGCGAAACTCCAAAACGCACGCTAAGCGTGTGTGATGACGCATGCAAAAACAGGCAGGTAGACAGGCATGCACGGCAAGCAAATAAAGAAACAGACATATAGATAGATAGACAGACAGACAGCCAGAAAGGCAGACAGACNAAAAAGATAATGATGCTGCGCGTGCTCCTGCTGATGCAGGACGCTGTAAGGATGGTACTGATAAAGATGGCTGCTGCTCCCTGCCTGAATGAGCGATGCTGTAAGATTGGTACTTGATGGAGAGTGCTGGCGTGCTCCCTGCTGATGAGCGATGATTTTGGATTGGTACTGAGATGAAGAATGCTGCTGGATCCTACGCTGATCGAGAGGGCTGTATAATAGAGTACTAAGACTAAAGATGCTGCGTGCTCCTGCTGATGAGGATGCTGTAAAGATGGTACTGATGAAGATGCTGCGTGCTCCTGCTGATGAGGATGCTGTAAGATGTACTGATGAAGATGCTGGACGATGGCCTCTATCCTTCTATCTTCACTCTTTCACTTTTCTCTCTCACACCATTAGCTCATCGGACTTCTCTCTGCTATCTCTCTCCCTCTCGCTGTCTCTCTCATCTCTCTCCTCTCTCTCTTCACACATACTCTCTTCTCATCTCAAACACATCAACACAAAAAAAAAAACTCACACAACACAACATGGTCCGTCTCCTCTCTCAGCTCTCCTCTCTCCTCTTCGTCTTCGATCTCTCTCTCTCTCTGTCGACTCGACGTGGGATGCCTGAGGCTGCGTGCGCTGACACGTTGCCAAGGTGACCGCATCATCCAAGCGATGATTGTCGCCCCTCCCCACCGTCACAGAGCCGCAGTGATGTCGCGCACTGTGCGATCAGGCGACGCGGATGACAAATGACGACAGAGTTGATGTCACGAAGGTATCGGCCGTGATCGTTTATAAAATACAGATATCGTTATATATATACACTTAATAAATATAGTATATATATATATATATATATATATATACCTAATATATATGTATAATATCATATATGTAATATACATAATAATTATATTATAATCAATATCACGTGTGGCGTCATGCGTGTGTGTGTGTGTGAGCGTGTGTGTGTGTTTGCGCGTGGTGTGTGTTGTGTGTGTGTGTGTAGATGCTGTGTGCGCATGTGTGTCGTGTGTGTGTGTGTGCGTGTGTGTGTGTGTGGTACTGCGTGTATGTGTAGTGTGTGTGTAAGGTGTGGGTCGTGTGTGGCGTGCGTTGCGTGCGTAGCGATGTGGACGTGCTGCGTGTGTGCTGTGCGCGTGAACTATATTATCGACAAAGATAAGTATGAACATAAATAATAGATAAACGAAAAATATAAATACAATATAAATATAAAAAACACAATATAACTATACTAATATATATATATATTATATACTATATTATAACGCTGCGAAATTCGTAAATGGGTATACATCCATATAAACACGAACCTATCATGATGTAGCGCGAATGTATGTCATTACCGCATTGTTAAAGTTGCCAAACGTATAGTCACTTAACTGCATACGATGATGGCGATAAACGCCACCGGTGCGTTTTATCAAAAAACCTATAATATCACTCAACACAATCACAACGAAAAGATAATTCATTGAATAATGCTCTTTATTTCTAAGACACCAAACGGTAAACGCAAACGATTGTCAGCCGAAATACAAATTAGCATTACAATATAACGAACAAAAATATAATCTTTAACGTTTAGAAATATACTAAACGGTTAGTACTCAGAACGTTAGAGGAACGTTATAACGTAGAACTAGTAGGAACGTTAGAACTTTCCTGCTAAGTAGGCAAGAACGCGTAGGGTACGATGATTTGGAAAGCAGTGCGCGGTTGCTAAATACTTGGCGGTCCACATATAGCCTTTCAACGAATTGTCTTAAAGGCCAGCGGCACACCAACGCGATCTTGTCTTACAAACGATGAACGACTGAAGCGATGAAGCGATGAACACGATAGTAGGTGTGCGCGTTCATATTTGTAGACGATTTTTATTTTATCGGCGTGATCGTTCGACAAAATCAAACATCGTTTGATTTTGAAGAGCGATTATTTGGACCGCGATTTTGTGGGTGCGCGTGACGCGTCGGGAAAATCGTGTGCGATAAATTATTGAACACCAATAATGCGAACGTGCCCCGGTGTCACAATGACATTCTACACTTGCAGAAATTTATCGTAAGGTGTGCGCCGCACACCTAACATCGCTTCACGCTTCATCGCTTTCATCGCTTCATGCGTTTGTAAAAAATCGGCTGTGTGCGGCGGTCCTTAACACTTCATAACAGATAAGCGCAATTTTGAGGCGGTAAATTGTGCGAATTGCAGCCCGGCAAGATTACGATAAAAATATAGCAGCAAATACGCTAGCAAATATATGTAAGCGAAAATTATCAGTACCACGGATGGTGAGTGATTAGTGTCATAATAAGCTGTAGGAATCACGTATCACGTTGCTTCTGTTATTGGTGGGCAATAAATTTATGAATGAGTAAATTATTCGGATAGAAATCGGAATCGGTGTCCCACTGCTTGTATATCTATCTACCTTCGAGATATATATATATGTGCTGTGTGCTGTCGTGTGTGTGTGTGTAGTTGTGTGTGTGTGTGTGTGCTCGTGTGTGATAGTGTGTGGTGCGTGATGTGCGTGTTGTGTTGAGGTGTGTGTGCGTGTGTGTGGCGTGTCGTGTGCGTGTGTCGTAGCAGTGTGTGTGCGTGCGTGCCGTGTCCTGTGTTGTGTTCTGTGTGTGTGTGTGTGTGTGTGTGTGTTGTGATTTGTGTGTGAGTGTGTGTGGTGTGTGTGTGTGCGCGCGCCGTGCGTGGGTGGAGGAAGAATGACAGATAAATGCGTATAACGTAGTGTGATTGAATGTAAATGATATATATATATAATACCAATTAACTATATAATATGTGTTTTGTGTGTGTGGTTGTTAGTGTGGTGTGTGTGTGTGTGTGTGCTCGGTGTGCTGTGTGTGTGTGTGTGTGTGTGTGTTGTTGTGTGTTGTGTGTGTGTGTGTAATGTGGTTTTGTGTGTGTGTGGGTGGGGTGGACGGATAAGGATTTTGAAGAAAATGCGTATGAACGTAAATGGTGAATTATATATACTATAAATAAGTATATATATAATTTGCATGTGTGTGTGTGGATGGTGCGTGCGGTGCGAAGGATAGGAATGACAGATAATTGCGTATACCGTAGTGTGATGCTATAGTTCATCAGTACCATCTTACAGCATCTCCATGAGCTGTTGCACTAGCAATATTACAATGTTACGGTTTGATTTCATTAATCCCGTTTATTATAAATTTCATTAGGCCGTTTGCACTATGAAAATCCGGGTGAAAAATAAAATCCCTCGTTCTAGAATTATGCTGCAATTATATCTGCTCGACTATATGATCGCATAACAACATAATTCATAAATAACCACGTTCACCCATCCGACTCTTTATCCATGCGTTCATTTGTTTCGCTGCTTAATTTGATAGACGCTGATCAATTAATGCGCTCAATACATCTATTACATATCTCCAGTTAATAACAGTTCGATAGTTATGCCACATCCGCATAATTTTCAATCCATCCTTCAGAGAATCTATACCCTACAATTAGTCTATACATCTTTTCAATTAGTATATCCAGTCTTTCAAATTGAATCTATCCCATCGTCTTATAATAAACTAGACAGAGGGGGCATACTCCGCCGAGCGTGTAATGTATGTGTAAACAGCCTTGGCTCGCTGCTGGCTGCTGCTGAGCATGGACGCCCAGGCGAGCTGCTGCTGACGTGGACGCCCTAAGGCAAGTCCTGCTACTAAATCGATGCGCACGCACATACCTACGAACACACGGACGAACAACCACACACGAACACACACACGAACACACACACGAGACCGATTACAGGACCTCCGTTGCGCGGAGGTAATTATTCTATTCGTATATGAATTAATCTAAGCATCCTACATTTAATAAATCCGTTTCTAAAATGATCGATCCGTACATCATTTAAATTATGCATCCTACAATGAATCTATCCATTACTTAATTAATCCGTCAGTTCTCAGACGAATATTTGGAAAAATTGGAATATTGGAATATTTGGACGAATATTAAATTTTTAACCCACAACTAACCTCTATTATTAGATTATTAAATTATTAAATTCTACATCCATACATTAATAGCTATTCTGAAATTAATCTATATCGAGTTCGTTCAAGCCACAGACACGTCTGCCCGTGTTTATTTGCCACGCCTTACACGTACATCCGTGTTACATACACACACGCACGCACGCACGCACGCACGCACGCACGCACGTACACATAAAAATACACGGCTACGCACCGAAGCACGCACGCACGCACGCACGCACGCAAGCACACACAAGCACACGCACGCACGCACATACACGTACACAACCACGCACGCGCACGCGCACGCGTGTCATCACCATGTTTACTGCAAGTCCCGCGTCCGATGATGACGTCACACACGCCGCCGCAGCGTCGATCGCTCCGTTCCGCATCCGTGCAGAGTTGCTGAGCTTAGAGCTTCAAGTGAAGCCTCGACTGCTAACCCGCAGAGATGCTGAGCTTAGAGCTTCAAGTGAAGCCTCGACTGCTAACCCGCAGAGATGCGGCGGGATCAAGTGAGATCACGCGGAAGCAGCGAAGCCGCGCGAAGGAGAGTGACGGAGAGAGAGAGAGGAAGAGAGGGGGATAGAGAGAGAAGGGAGAGAAAGGGAGAGAGAGAGAGCGAGAGAGAGAGAGAGAGAGGAGGAGAGAGAGAGAGAGAGAGAGAGAGAGAGAGAGAGAGAGGAGGAGAGAGAGAGAGAGAGAGAGAGAGAGAGAGAGAGAGAGAGAGAG
>NW_014581344.1:0-9954 GCF_000485595.1 Priapulus caudatus
ATCCCGTCTCATCTGGTTTACAATTACATTGTGCTCCTTGGTGTGGTTCTGATCATTTACAAATGGTCTAGGTTAGCCAAAAGTGTCTCTGTCTACTTCTATTCACCTGTTTGCTGATGATGCAGTTCTACATGCCACTATCTCAAATAAGGATGGTCGGTTAGTCCTCCAGAGTAAACTTACTCATGCTGAGAAGTATGCATTTCGATACTGAAAAATATAATTAAATAAGTTCATTCGGTTGGTAGAATAACAGATCTATCTGGGTTAGGAACGGATAATGAAGGTCCGGATTTCTGGCATACGGATTTTTGGACTTCTACTAACTGTACTAATATTAGAATATGCTTTGCCAGGCTGCTTCCCCTATATATATACGTTTCAGAACTGTTCTAAGTTAGATGCCATATAGCATACAGCTCAGAGATGGCTATCTAAAAATATCATGGCAGTTCCAGGGTTCTCCAAGAGCACTTATAGCCTGGCGGCCCGCCAGGCTATCGTCGAGCCCCGCCATCCTACAAATGCACCTGCCACTCTAAATAATCATAGCCGCCATGCTAAAATTAGCTAAAACATGCTAAAACTAGGACCGTAAAGGCAGCCCCGCCATGCTATAATGAAAAAGCTTGGAGAACCCTGAGTTCTGAGGTTGTTTTGAGATTTCCAGGAGTTTTCTACTGCTTACTATGGCTGAGAGGGTCTATGTCCCCCAGGGTACTGCCGGAACGTACCCTGGTACCAGAGCATATAAACCAACGTGATTTACCGTATATGATCGCGTAATAACCGCGGGCGCCTATAAGCCGCACCTCAATTTGAATCGGGTAACCAAGTAATGCGCCTAGTATGTTTCCTCTCACGGTATGGCGCACTTATAAACCGCAGAGCAAATACAGGGTTGAAATCTGAGGCCAAATTTGCGGTTATTACGCGAGTATATACGGTATATGCTCTGCTGGTACTATCTAATATGCCGGACCGTACCTCGCCTACTCCACTAACGAGTCTAGGGAGTCGCCTACGCCTACTCCCTAACCCTAGACCTAACGCTAACCCTAACCATATCAGATAGTTACCAGGGTACGTTCCGGCAGTACCCTGGGTGACATACACCCTATGAGCCTTACTATGTTGTTTTCCCACATTTCAGGGAATCTCTATTCCTCTGCTGTTACCAACTGTAGTTCAGAGGTTTGCTGTAAGGATGGCATCTGCATACACTGCAGGGTTTCACTCCATTGCCTATGTCACAGCACCTAGTGAAGAGGTTGCCAAAACAATAGCCAGGTATGGCAGACAGCTTAATTCTCATTTAAGGCAAGCAGAGCCCTGATCAAAGATACAATGCTACCATATAACATCTTAGTTTGTACCATGAACCTTGTGTTGTATACATAGATTTATGCATCTACTATCAACTAAAGCTGGTTTCACACTACCGACTTTGTGTTGGCGAATTGGCGAATTGGACCAACTTTCCAACTATACAACCGACAATCGGCAGTGTAAATGCGAAAGTTGCGCGACCAACCGATCGATAGGAACTAGTTGGGAGATTGGAACATGTTCTATTTTTGCCAACTTGGAGTTTGTAGAATTGCAAAATTGGTCCATCTTGCCAATTCGCCAACATAAAGTCGGTAGTGTAAACCCAGCTTCATACTGCTGCCAAAAATTGGATACAAAGACCTAGATATATGCATTTTTGCATTGGGCTGTCAGCAAAATTGGTATTGTCAAAGCAAGTCATATTGTGATTTTTCAGAGGCCTACTTGGGAAAAAGCTTGCAGCTTGCATCAACATTATTCCAAAGATTACGTCGCTGTAAGTGCAGAAATGTGTGAAACTGCATGGTGTGCTAAATTGTAGCATATAGTCAGGCGCGCAAATCCATTTTGAAATGTGGGGTGGACACCAGTAGCGAGCACGCGAAGGGGGGGTCTGGGAAAATTTTTGAAATTAGACCCCCTCAGATGCGTTTTCTGCGCGAGCAGAACCCCCCCCCCCCCCTGTCATTGTGATCCAAAATCGTGGGGAGGACATTTGATATGATGTCCCCCCTCTAAAAATTCGTGGGGGGAACATATGTCCCCATGTCCCCCCCTGGATTTGCGCCCCTCCATATAGTATCAACTGATCATGAGATATTGTCAGGAAAACCCATATTACACTAAATGCAACACAGAAATTCATTTACAATTGATTCCTAGTTCACTATATTATTAATTTTGCAGATATGAATGGAATGGAACAGTCAATGAAGATTCAGAAGTACTGATGGTATGTTTAAATTGACTACTTCACGAATTTTCTATGGTGTAGGTATATTTGTAAAAAAATTTGTTGACATTTTTTTATATTAAAAGTAAGTACTAACGGTACTAAATGTGTTGTCAAATTCTTACCTGATAAGATTGTTTTTCAACTAGTTAAAAATCCAAAAAACCTGGACGGTTTGATATTATGATCCTGACATTAATTGCTTGCTATGGGCTATGTATATGAGTCACGAGTGTATGTTTACATCGACCAATATAGTAAAATAGGAAGTATAATGCAGCAATTTAACCATAAAAAGCGAACAGAGTTACTTACATTTTGTGAAAAAGTGGAAATATTTTTTTACTTTTACAATCACTTTAATTTATTCTATAATAGCAGTTCCATGGTTACTGCTAATAGAGTATTGTAAGTTGGCAAGATAGTGAGGATACACATATGACAATAATATGAAAATGTTTATTGTTGTAGGTAATCAAAAGCAGAAGCTCCAGACTTGACGATCTTACAAAGTTTGTACGGCAAGTGAATTTTCCTTTATTCGTAATGTCGCATTTGACCACGAGTGAACAAAATTTTATCTACAGAGGTCGACACTTAAAAACTAATGCTAAAGAAAATGAAAGTGTCAATGACACGTACTATATAGCTCACATTGGGTGTGATAGAAGAGGGAATGATATTTAAAATTTTGGTAAGTATTTCATTTATGACGGACCAAAATGTGATCAAATGTCCTTATTCCCTGTTTTATACTAATAGAAATTTTACTGTTTTGTTTCAGGGTTAGTTTTGATGTAAAAATAAATGTTTCAGATCTGAAAGTCTGAAATCTGGGCGAGAGATGCAACAGAGATGGATCTTCTAAGTGGTCAAACTTCGGCGTGCAGCGATGTATAAGCCAGGCGAGGGCTTCGGCGCGTACAAGTCGGCCGAGATTCATCACTTTGCCGACGCGAGGTGAAGGTGGTGTTAATCGGATCGGTATCTTACCTGCGCCTAACCAATGGCGACGGTAGGGTTCATTGGCAGCCTTCTGATGGGAAAGGCCCGAAGTATCTCCGCTGAAACGCGTTACGATACCAAGACTCGAGTTGACGGCGCTACGCGTGTCCGCGAACATGGACGCCATGTTAGGGAGACGAGCTCTGCGACGAGCTGGCAGTGGCAAGAGTGTGTTCTGTGAGCGATAGTAATGACGGTATTAGGTATATCGCTAAATGAACACCCCAGATTCCGAACGTTTGTCGCGATCGCGTTGAAACCATTCATAACAGCATTCTGATCGCATCGCACGTGGAATATACGTATCGACCATCAGAACCCCGGACGAACGCTTCAGCAGAGGTTTGACAGCGGACGGCTACCTGTGATGTACCGATGGCTACAGGGCCGGACTCCTCTGGAGTTCTACGCAGGAGATCAACGCGTAGACACCGAGCTGTGGAGTCTGATCCGCTGAGTTGAAGGAAACTGTGGCGTTCGTTACGACCGCGTCTGACATGTCCGAGGAGGCTCGGACACAATGGATATAATAGATTAATGTTTAATTAAGATTTGGATAGTTGAGTTAGTTATGCATTGTTATTATAGTCTTGATGATTTTCTTATTTGTTTGATTTGCTGGTTCTTATGAAAGAGGGGGGGGTTGCCTTATACTTTTTCGTTTTGTTTAATAAGTTGATTATGTTTATTTTTTATGATTAGTGTTGTTTGACTTTGTTGATTATTATGTATTCAGCTGGGGGGGAGGGGGGCGGTGGCTGGGGTCGTGGTTGCGTTACCATTCAATCATGGTACAACCTGAAAGGCGCTCACGCTTGGTTGGCTTCGCGTAAAAATACGAATCGTTGCTGGCGCAAAGTTCGGAATAGGTAAGCGATAGTGAGGCTAAGGTCGAAGCTTAGGCGGGAGAGCCCGCTAACTGGACGAGATGGAGGGCGCGCGAACGAAGCTATGTGCTCGCCAAAGCTGCACAGAGGTTGGTGTAAGCGGCTGAGATGATAACGCTTACGAATGGCGGTTTAATCAGGTAAGGCAGACAATTCCATCCGTAGACTGGATCCAGTTCTCGGCGATTGGTTTGCTTCGCGTGGTGAGCGGTTTAGATTAGGGCGAATTTGCCTCAGGATATGAACACCCATATTAATTGTGCCAAAGAGCAACCCACCTCGCGACCGCTTAGTTATAAGGCAGATACATAGGGATGCTTAGGCATTGGGCAGGAATCACATGTTGTCGCAGTTACGCGAGGCGGTAATACTGGGTAATTCAGAGCGCCATCTGCCCTATTAGAAGAATGATCTCAACATGCCGTGCGTGTAGGAAACAGAGGTCTCCCGTCGGGGAAGCAGAAAATGAGCGATCTACCCGAGGACCGGATAGTACGATCACCACCATTCACGAATGTTCGGCGTAGACCTGCTTCGTCCGTAACGAAGTAAAACGAGTCGTTCAGTTGTAAGGCGCTACGCGTAGTGTTTACCCTGCCTCGCGATGCGCGCGGATTCCCATATTGAACGTTGGCGGCCTTCGATGGGTAGATACAGCCATCTTATATAATGCTTTTAAGGCGATTCGTGCTCGCAGGGCGTCAGGTGAAGGCGGATGAGAATCGCACATGGGTCAAACCTTTTGCGGGGCGAGCGCGAACGTGCGGGAGCTCGATAAACGGGTGGAATCTGGTTCAGATCCCATAGCGCGATGCTTCAGAAGAACATCGATGGGTTTTTAACTCGCCAGCAGGTTCTCACCATGTGCGGATCTGGGAGAGGCCGAGGATTAGATCAATTCGTGAAAATATGAGCTGCTTGTGCGCGAGCAATACGTTGGACGAGGAGAGGTCTCCACAGTTGTTGTAGCGAATGGTTGAGGCCACGATGTAATGGTAGGCCTTGACGATGAACTCGGATTAATCCAGGTGATTTGGAGGCGCTACGCCCAAACCACTTGCCTCCTGCTGAAGGGGAAGCGCGAGCTTGCCTCCAGGTATTGTTTCTCCACAAGGAAGATTCTATAGCTGAAGGAGATGGGAAGCAGGTCCAATATATGGCAGACATGTTTGGAAAGCGCTGGGTGCGGACGGTATTTGCCGTTGTTACAGGAGCGCCAGAATATGGTCGAGCTCAGAGGGAGAAACCTGAAGGTTGGAGATATGTGGTTGGTTGTAGACTCAGCGCGGTTGCGCGGAAATTTCATGGCCACTGCGGAAGGGTGATCGAGACCATGCCAGACAGGAAAAGGTTTCGGTGGGTCAGCGTTAAGGTCCAGACTCGGGAAAAGTATACTCACTCGTCCTACTGCGATAAGTTGTGTACGCTCCTAGAGATGGATTAGGCGTTAGAAGTTTGAAGATTGGCGCATTAGTTTGGTTTTTTGAATGCCAAGTATATGGGTTTTGGCAGTGTAGTCTGTTCGTGTCAATTTTCGATGTCACGTATGTTAGCCAGCGGATGTATAGTCACGATTTGTGACTGTTGAGTTTGTCGGTGTGTTTGGGTACGTTGGTCCGGAGCACGAGACCATGATATGTTTGTGACGATATAGATGATATAGATTGTGTGTGTGATGATATGTTTTCACGTCGATTTGAAATTATTGTTGTACCCCCTTAAAATTAATTATTCGGGCTCCAAGAGGAAAGAGGTAGGTCAATTATAGGAATATAATTGAGGGGCCGGTATGGTTGCGAGCGCAGAGCCTATGGCACTTTTTAGTATTTAGCTTTGATCCAGGTGCAGCACCTCGATGCCGTTATGTGGGATGTGGTTCTTAGGATATTGGTTCTGCGCGCCTGCGCTGTGGAGAGCGAGAAGTGCGACGTGCGGAAGGCCATGATGGTGTGTGGTTGATATTTGTGGACATAATTTCTAGAATGCTAGGCTCCACAATGTTTTGTGAGTACAAGTTTGGTCGTTTATTGAGTTAACATGTGATAGGTTAAAAGTAACCTAGAGGCAGCGCACTCTAATTAAGTAAATTTATGTAATTTGTGTGAAAGTAGCGTTTAATTTCCAAATGGAAATTTCACTGTTAGGGGGCCCCCACTGCGACTAAGCTCGGTCGAAGAGTGTGGTAAATAAGAATTGTTGTATCACCATGTTGGTGGCTTCCCTGGTTGTTTGTAGTAAGAGAGATAAAGTTTTGGTTTGTTTGTATTCATTCAATCGTGTTTAGTAGGATTAAACGCATATGGAAAAGGAGATTAGTTGTTCTGTATTGGCGAGGTCAACACCCCTACACTGACTAGCAAACCCGGCAGTCAATTCTTTCTAGAGCAGACAGTAAAAAAATCCAGTTTAACGAGCCTCCTCTGAGGTCGTCAAAAGGTTATCTTACACGTTACTCTTCGCATGTCAGCGAAGGTACATTTCATGGTCCTTCAATAAAGCCATCAAAAATGCTAGTCACGTGCTGAAAACAAAAAAGTTTTTTCAATCGCTCCGTCAGACCAGTGTCTCAGAAAATGTCTAAAATCTGCCCTGCTGCATTGCACCTATTGACCTGTGACCTCAATTTCTGGCCAGTGATTCCTTTTCCTACCATGATGCTTAAACACCGCTATGCACGAGCCTAGGTCGAGCCATTTAGATTATGTGCCACCAATTCTGCATTTCCTCCCTATACCTTTAAAACGTCATTGCGAGAATTTGCTCAAAAAACTAAATATTGGCTGAATACTAGTTCTCACCTGACACGAAGAATGTCAACTGAATTACACCAACATCTCAAAACACGCATATTTTATGGCAGTTATAGCCATAGAAAAATTGATTTGACCCACATTCATTACCAGCAATACATTTTTCGAGTCAAGACTTTCACAAATCACAAATGGCGTCTCAAACGAAGGCCGAACATAATTAAAACAAAGGGCATATATATGTGTGTGATAAGTATTCTCGCTGGCGGTTACGCAACGAGGATTTGATCCATTTTCTCTCCTCACGTCTTCGTTATTAGTCTAGAACTTTTGAAAGACTAATATTTTATGAGGTTACAACTTACACTCTGTGTTTGTGGGTTACCGCTACTATGCACCTCTTGTGTTTCATCTGACCAAAATATCTCCGGTGCGATTTTGGCATTACTGCCTACCCTTGTTGACGGTCTCCGCGGCTACCCCGAGAAAGTCGAGACATGACAGCGAAAATTCAACAGAAAACGGCAAAATTGTAATCGCTGCATGATTGTTGTCTTGCATGCGGTTCTAAGACATTTTATTGTTATTTCAAACATAATTACTGTTACTGCAAGCAACAACGGTAGCATCATGAGAGTGAGAATAAAACACTAAAAACGCTGAATAACACGCTCGCAATGATCGCTTTAAGTAAGGAGTAAATGTTCCCCCTTCTTTTAGCACTCTTGACTCTTTAGACCTTTGACCCCCCAGCTTTCGCACATCGCCAATCTCGTTTTGACGATCCCCCACGATGTCCGATATCGTGACCATTACGTCGAGCGCGTTAAGATTTGTGCCCAACTGTTGACGGGACGGACGGACGGAAGGACGGACGATCATGCGATTCTACAAGCTGCCCATCTGACTTGCAGATGAGTCTAAACAGACGTTTGGCATAAGTGCTATTGACATTGTATTCCACGTACAGTATCTCATATTTAGAGAATGAAGTATATATGCAGTAAGGTCGCGTAAACGTTGTCAAGTAACGTTTTGCATGCATAATTTCACTGTGAAATTTAATCTTCCACGATCACCAGGCAAGTACCATCAAACACAAGTTCAGTCCTTTGTTAACAGTCCAACAAAATCCATGTTTAACCCCTCTCTTGAGGGTCAAAAGTTATCAGACACTTACTCTTCGCACCGTCAGTGGAAAGCACATTTCATGCGTCCTTTCAATATAAGCCATAAAAATGGTAGGTCACCACAAACAAAAAAGTTTTTCAATCGCTCCGTCAGACCATGTCCTCAGAAAATGTCTAAAATCTGCCCTGTGCCCCATTGACCTTTGACCGGTGACCTCCAATTTCGCACTGGTGATGGGTTTCCTGCACATCACACTATACACCTAATATTAAGAGTATAGGTCAAGCCGTTTAGATTTGTGGGGCAATTCTGCATGTCCTCCCTATACCTTAAGTTAAGGAGAGAATGTTCCCCTTCTTTTACACTTCTTGACCTTGACCTTTGACCCCAGCTTCGACATCCCAATTCGTTTTCGGATTACCCCCCACGTCCGAATATCGTGACCGGTACGTCGAGCGGTTAACATTTTGTGCCCACTGTTGAATGGACGGACGACCGGCGGACGACGACGCACGGACGATCATGCGATTCTACAAGCTGCATCTGACTACGTCAGATGAGCTAATAAAGTGTCAACCCTATATGCAGTGATGCATCACTCTCTGAGGCACTCATACAGTGAAATTCAAAGTCAAAGTGAAGGTTAGAGTTAAATCGTATCTTACAAAATTTTGTACTTGTAAGAATATATCTGATGTGTTTGGAAGAAGTTTTTCCCAAGAAATTTGAAGAACATTTGTGCAGTAAATCACTAAAAATGGAGCACATTTATTTTTAGCTCACCTTGACATCGTCAAGATCGATGAGCTATTGCCATATGGGGCCGTCGTCCGCGTCGGTACGTCCTCGTCCGTCAACATTTGGCTACGGTCAACGATAACTTGAGAACCGTTTGACCCACGTTTCAAATTGCATACAGTTGTTACTTTTATGGAAGAGGTGTTAACGTCCTACTTTGGAGCATGCCAGTTGACCTACTTTCGAGCCACGCCCACTTTTTGGCAAAAATGGAAATGGCCATAAGTCAGTTCAGGTTCAACGGATTTTGCTCATTTTTGGTATGTGAATAAATTACGACTGGCCCCAAAACATATCACAGGGGTTTTGATATTTTTTTTAAATTATGCAAATTAGGTAGATTTTGGCAATTTCACTATGCATTTTAGTGTCTGCCTACGGTCAACGATAACTCAAGAACCGTTTGACCCACATATGTTTCAAATTGCATACAGTTGTTACTCCTATGGGAGAGAGTTGAGCATCCTATTCACGCCAGTCAACCTACTTTGGAGCCACGCCCACTTTTTGCCAAAAACGGAAATGGCTATAAGTCAATTCAGGTTTAACGGATTTTGCTCATTTTTGGTATGTGACTGAATGAATGGCCCCAAAAGATATCACACGGGTTTTGATTTTTTTTTTAAATTATGCAAATTAGGTAGATTTTGGCAATTTCACTATGCATTTCAGTGTCTGCCTACGGTCAACGATAACTCAAGAACCGTTTGACCACATGTTTTAATTGCATACAGTTGTTACTCCATGAGAGAGATTTGTACGTCTAATTTTGGAGCACGCCAGTCGACCTACTTTCGAGCCACACCACTTTTTGGAAAAATGGAAAATGCATCTAAGATTCATTCGATTTTGTTAAATTTACCTACCTAATCATACCTATGTGTAATATTGTGTTTTAGATTCTTCGTTACAGTAATTTGACTGGAACATTTAATTACTTTTATTTGCGCGATAATCGAAAACCAAAATGGCGATCATTTAGGCGTAGCGCCATGTTTTTATACTAATAGAAATTTTACTGTTTTGTTTCAGGGTTAGTTTTGATGAAAAATAAATGGTTTCAGATCTGAAAGTCCTGAAATCTGGCGAGAGATGCATG
>NW_014581344.1:10825-11378 GCF_000485595.1 Priapulus caudatus
ACGGTGTTGCAGTTTGTGTTGCGGTGCTGCTGTTTGTGTTGTGGTGTTGCAGTTTGTGTTGCAGTGTTGCTGTTTGTGTTGCAGTGCTGCTGTTTTCCTCGTTCCTCTAGATTGTGAAATAAAGGAAAGCGGCCTCTAATTATCGGTCAGCCTCTGTATTCATTCGCCCACCCCTGCTGTCGATGCACAGTCCCCTTATTCATTCACACGTATGTATGTCTGCAGACGAAGGTGGAACGCTTTGCTCTGCTCAACGACGTACATCGGACGCACTTCTACATTGCCAGCATCAACAGCGGCCCGAAGAAATCCGTGCGTAACTACAAGCTGGAGCCCGTGTGTCAGGAGTACATCAACACTGCTGGCCAGGAAGCGGAAGAGGGTGGGGAGTACAGCTACCGCATGAAGGTGGGTGCTGGGAACGAGGGTGGGGAGTACAGCTATCGCATGAAGGTGGGTGCTGGGAACGAGGGTGGGGAGTGCAGCTACCGTGTGAAGGTGGGTGCTGGGAACGAGGGTGGGGAGTGCAGCTACCGTGTGAAGGTGGGTGCTG
>NW_014581345.1:0-3100 GCF_000485595.1 Priapulus caudatus
AGAGAGAGAGAGAGAGAGAGAGAGATAGAGATATACCGTAGAGAGATAGAGAAGAGAGAGAGAGATAGATAGAGAGCTATAGAGAGAAGGGAGCGAGGGAGAGAGAGTGAGACAGAGACACTCACAGACAGAGAGATATAGAGAGAGGGGCGGAGAGAGAGAAGAGAGAGGGAGAGAGGGAGATAGAGAGCGAGACAGAGACGGGGGGAGAGAGAATGCCCGAGAGAGGGGAGAGNTCCCAGCACCCGCTCTGATCACTGCAATCCTGCATACCTGATCCCTGGCATCAGGATCGCCTTGCATCTTGCACCCTGGTCATCCAGCATCCTGATCCAGCATCCCTCCGATCCATGGTAATCTCCTGCATCGCGCATCCTGCATTCCCTGCATAACTGCATCCACTGCATCTGCATCTCACTGCCTCGCTTGATGCTGGCATAAGCTGCATCCCTGTATCCGTCTGCATCACTGCATACCCGCATCCACTGGCATCCCCTGCATCCCTGTATCCCGCATGCCTGCATCTCACTCATTTATCCTGCATCCTGATCATGGGGTCTGGTATCCTGCATCTCCGAATCGCCTGTATCTGCATTCTGCATCTTCTGGGCATCCTGCAATTCTGATGTATGCCGAAACCAGCAGCGGCAGGCGGCGGGCAGTTGGCAAGGAGGCAGCGGCTGGCGGCAAGATATCCATCTGTGCATGACCGGACTTCAGTGCAAATGTCGTAATTTCAGAGACATCATTTTCTCATTGCATTCCCCCCTTCGCTCTCCTCCCTTTTTCTCGCTTGCTCTTTTCTCCATTTCTATACCTCTCTCATCGCGGCGCGGCGCTCCTCTCTTCATCTATCATTCTTCTCTGCTCCATCGCTCATCTTTCTCTTTGCTCTCAGCGCGCGCTCTCTCTATCCTATCGCTCTCGGTTCTTCTCTCCATCTCCCCCTCTCTCTCATCTCGCGCGCTTTTCTCGTCCCTCTCTCTACTTTCTCGCTCTTCTCTCTCGGGCTCGCTCTCCTTCTTTATATATATATATATATATCTATATAATATTATATAGTATCGTCTTGCTCGCTCTATCGCTCCGTCTCTATCTCTCTCTCTCCTGCTCTCGTTCTATTCTTTTCGCTCTCTTTCTTTCTCATCTATTCTCTCCGCGCTCTCTCTTCTCTCTCAGTCTTCTCTCCTCTCTCCTCCTGTGATGTGAGAGCAAGGCGGGCAGGCGCTGCTCAGCCTACCGCACGTTGTTGGCATAGCGGCGCAGTGAGCGTGACCAGGGCGCGTAACCGTTGCTATTATTTTTGTTGCGCGTTTACGGTGATGCGCCGTTTGCAGCTGCCCGAACTCATCACTGCTCCTCCTGGAACTACCATGATAGCTCCCGGACAGGGAAGCCTTCCCAGCAATAGCTTCTTTTTCGGAAAGCTCACCCATTGTTGGGAGGCACATCAGACGGTGAATGGATATATGCTGGAATCGCCGAGAGAGAGAAGAGAGAGAAGAGAGGAGTAGAGAGAGAGAGAGAGAGAGAGAGACAAGGAGAGCGAGAGAGAGACAGAGAGAGACAGAGAGAGAGAGAGAAAGAGGAGAGAGAGAGAGAGAGAGAAGAGAGAGAGAGAGAGAGAGAGAAAGGATCAGAGATAGGAGAGGAGAATAAGAGATGTACAGCCTCTCTCTCTCTTTCTCTCTCCTCTCTCTCTTCTCTCTCTCTTCTTCGTCTCTCTCATCTCTTCTCTCTCTCTTATTCTTTCTTCTTTCTCTTTCTTCTCTCTTCTCTCTCTCCTCGTCTCTCGCGCGTCTCTTTTTTCTCGCTTACTTCCTCTCGCTCTCGTCTCTTCTGTTCTCTCGCCTTTCTCTCCTCCTCTCGGGCATTCATCTCTCACCCTGTCTCTGTCTCGCTCTATATCTCTCTCTCCTCCTCTTCTCTTCTCCGCCTCTCTCTATATCTCTCGTGTTGTGAGTGATCTCTGTCATCTCTCTCTCTCGCTCTCCGTTCTCTCTATAGCCTCTTATTCTTCTCCCTCTCTCTCTTCTTATTCCTATACGGTATATGCTCTATCTCTTCCTCTCTTCTCTCTCCTTCTCTCTCTCTCATTCTCCCTTCTCTTTCTCTTTCTACTGCTCTCTTCGCTCTCTCACTCTCTGCTCTTCTCTCTGCAGGGATGCAGGGATACAGGGATGCAGAGATGCAGGGATGCAGAGATACAGGGATGCAGGGATGCGGAGATGCAGGGATGCTGGGATGCAGGGATGCAGGGATGCTGTTGCTAACACTCACCGTCATTATCGTGATCTTGACAACGGGGACAGAGGTCATGGCGACGAGACGGCAGCGACGCATGCGCGAGCGAGCGCGGCGGGAGCGTCGGAGGAAAACACTCTTCGATTTTTCCGCCGCTGTGGTTGTGTTATATGTGGCTGCCGTGGCGGCGTTCGCACGCGGGGAATAATAGTGAGACTTCTCATCTGCATTGATAGCACGCACGCTGGCTGCTGCCGCTGCTGGTACTGCTGCTACTGCTGCTGCTGTTACTGCTGCTGCTGCTACTGCTGCTGCTGCTACTAATGCTGCTGCTACTGCTGCGGCTACTACTACTGTAACTGCTGCTACTTCTGCTGCTACTACTGCTGCTGCTGCTACTGCTGCGGCTACAACTGCTTCTGCTACTGCTTCTGCTACTGCTGCTGCTGCTGCTACTGTTGCTGCTGCTACTGCTGCTGCTACTGCTGCAACTGCTGCTGCTGCTGCTGCTGATGATGATGATGATAATGATGATGATGATGATGATGATGCTGCTGTGAGGGGCGATGGCACTCCACCAAGCACACTACCAACATACGTCGCTCTCAGACGGTCAACTAACCGCATACACACACGCGTGGTTTGCGTGAGAGGGTTGGGGGATGACTCTTGTCTGTATAGAATACATGGTGTTGGTACTAAAACAGGCCACGTACACGTACACGTGTGCGCACGCACACACACATGCACACGTACGCACACGCATACGCACACGCACACGCACACGCACACGCACACGCGCACGCACGCACGTACGCACACACACACACACGCACACACACGCGCACGCACGCAC
>NW_014581345.1:5872-17242 GCF_000485595.1 Priapulus caudatus
CTCTCTCTCTATCTCTCTCTCTCTATCTCTCTCTCTCTCTCTCTCTCTCTATGTGCTTGTGTGGTGATATCGCGATTCAATGCGGCAAAGAAATTTAATCAGAAATAGTCTCATAGTGCGTTCGGCGGATTGAACTGCGCGCTACTGATAGCTTTCAGCTCTTTCGCGTTCGATTCGAGCGACGGGCGCCCTTTCTTTGTCTCGTTTTCCTCGTCATTGGCTCTTGATTGGAAACTTTAGGGCTAAACTGTTCGCAATTCATCTGCGGGCGACAATTTCAGAAGCTCGGGGAAATCTATATAGCAGAACGTCATTTTGGAAATTTAGCTCGATTCGCGTATCGGTTTGAGTCCGTGTAGCGAGCGTGTTGCGTGAAGTTGTCTATCGTTTTGCGGTCTTATTGTCTTGCTCTCTTGTTATCTTGCTGTCTTGCTGTCTTGTTGTCTTGTTGTCTTGTTGTCTTGCTGTCTTGTTATCTTGCTGTCTTGCTGTCTTGCTATCTTTCTATCTTGCTGTCTTGTTGTCTTGTGTTCTTGTTGTCTTGTTGTCTTGCTTTCTTATTGTTTTGTTGTTTTGTTGTCTTGCTGTCCTGTTGTCCTGTTGTCCTGTTATCTTGCTGCATTGTCGCCATGTTTACCTGATGTCTTGCTGTCCTGCTGTCCTGCTGTCCTACTGTATTGCTGTAGTGCTGCCAAGCTACCATGCTGAATTGCTACCTTATTGTCTTGTTGTCTTACTGTCTGTATTACTAGATTGCTGTATTACTGCATTGCTGGCTAAATTGCTGTCTTATAGCGTAAACACACTGCAAAAATTTGGCGCGGGCCTGGCGTGCGCTAGATTAATACCATATAAAATTTTGAGTGTGTACCGGGTATTACTGTATTACTGGCTTTCTTCCTTACCGTATTGCCGGCCTGTTGTTTTACTGTATTACTGGCTTGCTGTCTTACTGTATTACTGGCTTGCTGTCTTACTGTATTACTGGCTTGCTGTCTTACTGTATTACTAGCTTGCTGTCTTACCGTATAACTGGCTTGCTGTCTTACCGTATTACTGGCCTGCTGTCTTACTGTATTACTGGCTTGCTGTCTTACTGTATTACTGGCCTGCTGTCTTACTGTATTACTGGCTTGCTGTCTTACTGTATTACTAGCTTGCTGTCTTACTGTATTACTAGCTTGCTGTCTTACTGTATTACTGGCTTGCTGTCTTACCGTATTACTGGCTTGCTGTCTTACCGTATTACTGGCTTGCTGTCTTACCGTATTACTGGCTTGCTGTCTTACTGTATTCAAGCCAGCAATGTAGCAAGGAAGAAAGCCAGTACTACAGCAAGGCATATAGCCAGTAATACAGTAAGACAGCAAGCCAGTAATACAGTAAGACAGCAAGCTAGTAAGACAGTAAGACAGCAAGCAAGTAATACAGTAAGACAGCAAACTAGTAATACAGTAAGACAGCAAGCCAGTAATACAGTAAGACAGCAAGCTAGTAATACAGTAAGACAGCAAGCCAGTAATAGAGTAAGACAGCAAGCAAGTAATACAGTAAGACAGCAAACTAGTAATACAGTAAGACAGCAAGCCAGTAATAGAGTAAGACAGCAAGCAAGTAATACAGTAAGACAGCAAGCAAGTAATACAGTAAGACAGCAAACTAGTAATACAGTAAGACAGCAAGCTAGTATGCCTTGCTGTAGTACTGGCTTTCTTCCTTGCTACATTGCTGGCGTGATGCCTTGCTGTAGTACTGGCTTTCTTCCTTGCTACATTGGTGGCGTGATGCCTTGCTGTAGTACTGGCTTTCTTCCTTGCTACATTTTTGGCTTCATGCCTTATTGTATTACTGGCTTTCTTCCTTGCTACATTGCTGGCTTCTTGCCTTACTGCTCCCACGTTCAGGAGCTCGTATTTCCTCGATTCTCTTCGGTCCCTTGCGCCCCTTCGCTGCCAACTTCGATATCTGTTTACAACCGACGTGAATGCAACGCAAAGTAGACTCAAGCCACAACGGTGCACAATTACGCAACAACAGCACGACCGGCGCCAGACAACCCTCTTGCAATTTTCATCGCCTCTTGATATTAACTAATTAGTTAATTAATAGACCCGTTAGCAAAATGTTAGAGAGATTGCCGACTTTGTGTGAGAGATCTTCGCGGTAAGTGGAGGACATATTATAGTTAAGGATCGCAATTGTTTCTCTTTGTCGCCTTTCTGTTGGTTTAAACCGTACGTTGGGTTTAGCGTGTGAACTTTCTTGTTGAAGGCAATCCGATTATTACGCACTTTGTCGTACACGAGCGAATAATTGCGACAACTATGCTCACCCTAATAAATATACTAACAACTAAACAACAATACAAAAATAAAATGATAACAAAATAACTAACTTATAACATCCAAACTGATTAACAAGTATAAACTCGGTTTTGTGCAAATATACATCTAGAAGAGAAATGTTGACGTACGTACAGTTTTACCTGTATTGATTAGATCGTATATATTAATTATTTTCTAATGAATTCTCTGTACCAGTGGCCATGCGGCACGCTATCGTAACCAGTATGTACCTCTTGGGACTTATTAATAATATATTAAAATTAAAATGCATATACGGCGCCCGCATTAAATATTCGTGTTACAAGTTTTTGCTTTATGAGATTATAGTTTTTTCCTTTTTGGTAAAGATACGTGTTTTTGCTCGAAAGCATTCTTCGGAGTGCGGATTGTCTATGAAAGGGTAAATGGTTTCACTGCATACTTCACGCTGTGTCGTTCTCTGCCACATCTAAAATCTATCATCGCTCCAACAAGTATAAATTAATGTGTCCACTAGAGTCGGCGTGTGGCTGCCGTTCCGACATTTCGGATCCAGCATATACATATAATATTCATAGATAGATAATAATTCTATCATGTGCTTAATTATTATTCAGAAATGTCATTGGAAACCGCAGAAAACGTTTTGCTTCGGCACGCACACGCAAACGCACACACACACACACACACACACACACACACACACACACACACACACACACACACACACACACACACACACACACACACTACATCCATCACGACACACCATATATTAATTTATATTACAGCACACACACACAGCACCGCGCACAGCGCACACGCACGCCCGGATACACACCACGCATGCCGCGCAAACACACCACTACACCAGCACTCACGCACCGGTCACGCACAGGACACACACACACACATAAGCACACATCGCTGCACTTCGCGTAGTGGAGAGAGGTAGCGAGATTCAATGGAATTCTACACAGGAAGGTAGCCGTGAGTTTTAATTATTTATTTTCATTCGGATTGACGCTTCTCAACGCATGCTGATTGTAAGAGAGAGAACGCGGAAGAGGAGCGAAGAGGAGAGAGAAGGGAGGAGGAGAGAGAAAGAAATGGAAGAGAGAGGGAGAGAGAAGGGATAGGGAGAGGGAGAGGAGATAGGAGATGGATGAGAAGGAGAAAGAAGAAAGAGAGATAGAGAGAGAGAGCGAGAGAGATAAGAGCGAGAGAGCGAGAGAGGGAGAGGGAGAGAGAGAGGGGGAGTGATAGAGAGAGAGAGAGGGAGACAGAGAGAGAGAGAGGGAGAGGAGAAGAGATGAGAGAGAGATGGAGAGGATGAGCTGCGAGAGGGAGAGGTAGGAGAAAGATGAGAGAGAGCGAGATAAGGGAGAGGGAAGGAAGAAAAGAGCGGGAGAAGAAAGAGATGAGCGAGAGAGAGAGAGCGAGAGAAAGAGAGAGAGGAGAGGAGAGAGAGAGAGGGGGAAGGGAGAGGAGAGAGAGGAGAGAGAGAGAAGAGAGAAGAGCGAGAGAGAGAGAGAGAGGGGAGAGAGAGAGCGAGAGAGGTAAGAAGAGAGGGAGAGGGAAGAGGAGAGAGAGAGAGAGAGGGAGAGGAAGAGCGTGAAGAGAGGAGAGGGAAGAGAGAGAGAGTGCAGAGAGAGCGAGAGAAGGGAGAGGCGAGGAGAGAAAAGAGAGGGAGAAAGAAGAGAGCGAGAGAAGAGAGAGCGAGAGAAATAGAGAAGAGGAGAGGGATGAGAGAGAAGGGGGAAGGAGAGGAGAAGAGAGAGAGGAGAAAGAGGAGAGAAGCGAGAGAAGAGAAAGGAGAGAGAGAGAGAGAGAAGGTAGAGAGAGGGGAGAGAAGATGAAGGGAGAGGAGAGAGCGCGCGAGAGAAAAAAAAAATAAAAAGAGGAGGATGGGAAGGAGAAGAGAGAGAGAGAGCGCGCGCGAGGAGAGAGGGGGAGATAATAGGATACGATAGATAGATAGATAGAAGATAGATAGATAGATATATAGATAAATGATAGATAGTATAGATAGATAGATAGATAGATAATATGACTAGATAGATAGATAGATGAATAGATAGATAGATATAGATTAATAGATAAGATAGATAGATAGATAGATAACTAATAGATATGATAGATAATAGATAGATAGATAGCATAGATTAGATAGATAGATAGATAGATAGATAGATAACGATAAAGATAACTAAGAAGATAGATTAGATACTAATAGATAGAATAGAATAGATAAGATAGATAAGATAATAGATAGCATAGATAGATAGATAGACTAGATAGATAATAGATCGATAGAATTAGATAAGATAGAATAGATAGATAGATAGTATATAGATAATAGATAGATAATGATTAGATAGATAGATTAATAGGATAGATTAGATAGATATATAGATAATAGATAGATAATAGATAAATATATAGATAGATAGATAGATAGATAGATAGATAGAATAATAGATAGATACGAATAGATAGATAAGATAGATAATAGAATAATAGATAGATAGATAGGATAGATAGATAGATATAGATAGATCAGATGAATAGATAGATAGCATAGATAAGATAGATAGATAATAAGATAGATAGATACGATAGATAGATAGATAGATTAGATTGATAGCTAGATAGATAGATAAATAAAAAATAAATATTATATATTATAGATCGATAGACATATTATAGATAAATAAAGTAAATATATAGTCTATATATAGTAGTATATATGATAGATGATAGATATATATTAATATAAATTATATATATTATGAGAGAGAGAGAGAATAGAGAAGAGAGAGAAGAGAGAGAGCGAGAGAGAGAGAACAGAGAGAATAGCGCGGCAAGAGAGAGGAGGAGAGAAAGAGAGAGATGAGAGAGAGAGGCGGGAAGAGGAAGAGAGAGATCAGAGTCGAGAGAATAGAGAGAGAGAGAGAGAGAGAGATGAGAGAGAGAGAGGAGAGAGAGAGCGATAAAGAGAGAGTGAGACAGAGAGAGTGAAGCAAGAGAGAGAGCGAGAAAGAAAGAAAGAGAGAGACGAGAGAGGAGAGAGAGAGAGAGAGAGCGGTAGAGAATCCGAGAGAGAGTCCGGCATGATTGATTGCAGGGGGCACTAATGGGGACACGCTCACAATGTCAATTGCATCCAATTATATTCACATAAACGCGAGTCCGCGCGTAAACGACCCCTAAATATGAATGACTAAAGTATCCTTGCGACTGTAATGTTTATGTCAGCGCAAAAAACATATAATTATATTTATTAATAATAATATTTATAATATTTTAAGTATATATATTTTATATAATATATTAATATATAATATATATATATAAATATATATATCATATAAATATATAATATATATATAATAGTATATATATATATATTATAATATTATATATATATATATTTATATAATACTCGCTGTACATGGCCTCCTAAATGCACGTGATTGTCACTCTTGCAATATTTACATATATATTTCGGCAAAGTTTACTCTCCGAGATAAATTCTTTGAGTATAGGGTGACTCGTCACCTACAAGCGTTAGTTTCACCCGCTAACCTGCAAGAACCCGTAATCGTAAAAAAAGAATCGATAGCCTTAAATAAGTTACGTGATCGAGCGACCAAACGTATAACAGAATGTGACGTTTTTCCCAATTTTGATTTGACTGTGCAGATCGCCTGTCTGACCACTCGTCATCGCTATTTTATGAATCGCTAGCTTATAGCTAACAATCTTTATGAAATTATTACTATTTACAAAAGCACAGCTGCACTAACTCTTGCAGATTCGACTCGCCAATGTTTTTACAATTTCTATTTGATTACGAGGATGACATATAAACGTTTGCAACACGTACATGACTTCGTCATTTTTTCATCGAGCATATGCTAAAGATCTAAATAAAAACCGTTACAATTTATGAAATTGCACCGGCAGTGCTCACAATCTTGCATCAGTTATCTGGAGGTTATTTCTTCATCTAGTATATCGCTAAAGATATTATTAAAAACCGTTACAATTTATGAAACCACAGCTTATTGATGTATCTGTGGAATGGTTTTCTTTGAGGAAATGTTATTTTCTAGATGCAGGACTGGGACCATCTTAATTGCCTGAGATCCGGAAAATGTCAAATACATTTTCCGTGATTCGGGAATAGAAGTCAACCGGGACGACGCGGGAAAGGCGAAATTACGATTTTAATTAACTCGAAACTGGGTAATGGCACATTTTTTGACATGGGGAACGGGGAAGGCACCCTCGTAATTTGTTACTCTTCGTAGCTTTGTCTCATATTTCCTATTATCTACTGTTATCTACTCCTGCTACGATATGGTAGATTTCTAATTCACCGGGAGCTGGGAAATGTAATATTATTTTTATCTGGAAACTGCGAATCGACCTGCTTCTCTTCCTCCTCCTACTCCTCCTCCTCCTCCTCCTCCTCCTCCTCCTCCTCCTCCTGCTCCTCCTCCTCTTCCTCCTCCTGCTTCGCCTCTTCCTCCCCCACTCATCTACCTCTTTCTACCCCACGGTTCCCTGCTCATCTGTGAGACAACGTCGGTGTAACAACGACACGCGATATCCTCGAAAATCAGATGGGACTCGTTGATAGGTTCGATTCCTTGTTGGCCCAGAGTCCTGGCATCGCAGGTGCCCTCTGATGGCGATGATGAGAACGCAGAACGAGCTCGACCGAGAGCCATCGCTAACTATAGTCGTGTACTCCTTAACGGTCTGTGCTCTCTACTCGTCATCTCATCATCTCTCTCTCTCTCTCTGCCTAGCTCTCCTCTTTCTCTGCTCTCTCGGGAGCGCTCATCTCTTCTCTCTCTTCGTTGCTGCTCAAGTCTGACCCTCTCTCTCCGGGTCCCGATCTCCTCTCTCTGTATCTCCTCCATCGTCTCTCTGGTCTCCTCTCCTCTGGTTAGCTCTAAACGTGTGCTCTGCTCGCGGGTCGTGTCTCCTCCCGACTGACAGGTCCTCTTCGCATCATCCACGACTCAAACCCGTATACATGCTGCCCACGGTCCGTGCGGCAGGTGCCATACGGGTCCGGTAGCGGTCGGTAAGTTCTCGGTCCTCACCACGGTCTCCTCCCGCCCCCTCCCGCCATACTCTCTCTTCGCTTCTGCGCAGGCGCCGCTCCACAGCGTACTCTCATCAGCTCTCTCTCTCTCTCTGCTCTGGCCGCTCGGGCGGCCTCTCTCCCGGTCGCATGCTCCGTCTCCATCTCAGACCTCGTCTCTTTTCTCATCCCCGGCTCCCGCCTCGTTCGCTCTAGGCACGGGAGGGAGCGGCGGCGACACAAACACGGAGACTGCGCCGGCCCCGGCCCCCACGGCCTGCTCTGCCTCTTCCTGTACTCTCGTCGGTCGGGACTCTGCTGCTCGTCAGTCCTGCGGTCATGTGGCCCTCGCAGTGCTCTCGCGGCCGTCCCGCGTCGCAGCTCGGCGCGACATGACGTACGGAAGGCCTCCTCCGCTTTCGAGGAGGCCTGTGGTAAGAGAGAGGTGAGTGGTCTCGACCCAGACGGCGACCGCCCCGACCCGGGCGACTCACAGGGAAGTAAAGGGAGTGCGTCGCCAGGGAGGGGGACAGGCAGGGGGGTGGTGGGGGATGGCCCGCGAGCGCCGATGGAGTGGGACCCGAGGTGGCCGGCCGCACGTCGCTGCGAGCGCGCCGGCTCTGTGGCACCGCGCGCTCGCGTGAGGGCCCAGCCGCCGCGCATCCCGGGCCCATGACCGCGCCGGGTGGGGATACTGAGGGGCGCGGAGTTGACGATGATCCTGGCGTAGGAGGTCGATGATAGACGGAAATGCTCGGGGGAGGGGATGGTGGCGGGGAGGGCGGCGATCGCGGCGGATAGCAGAGCGGCTTGGGGAAGAGGATGAATCTCGGTGTGGCACTCGCGTGCTCGGTAGTGGGTCGGCGGCGGAGGAGCGCACGGCCACCCGGCCCCGCTGGCGGACTCGAGGGCGGCGGCCGGCTCGGAAAGCGCCTCCCGTGTCCGTGTTTTCTCCTAAAAGAATTCGATTCTTGTAAAGCCGGAGCGGGGCACGCACGCACTCTCAGTCCTCGCGTAGTCGTGCTACTTGGCCTGAGATGGGGGACGAGGTACGCTTGCATCCGTGAAGGTGTGGGTCGCGATCTCCGTCTATCGAGTGAGGCTGAACTACGATTTAGACCGGGCGGCAGCGCCACGCAACTAGGCGCGGGTAAAGTCGGCGCGCCCCGGAAATACGACAGGCGCGCACGGGTCTCGGGACGACTCGCACGGAACGCCGACTTCGAAATCGTGGTCGCGTTAGTAAGAAGGGACTGATAGCGGTGCAGATGATCGGCGCAGTCTAACGGAACCAACAAGTACGATTGGACAAGTCGTGGAGGACGCGTGGTCGAGATATACTGAGGTCAAGATCGTAAGCCGCTTTAGTTCGGACACGAATCTGGTCATGACGATCAGATTTCGGGGGCTAGTAGGACGCGGTGGTATAGCCGGGGCCCGCGGGCCCCGCGACCGGGGGGACGGCCAGCAACAGGCTGGGTCCTGTCTGTTATCCCTCCCTCCTTTCCGCAACACACACTGTTCTCGCACCACACACCAGCTTGCGGGGCGTGCCGACAGCCGATTTTTATTCCCCCCTAGCGGGGTTGTGCTATGATAGGCCGCCGCCCTATCGGGCGCGTAGTTCATTGGTCAGACTTCTCATTTCTCAGCGCGATCGTTTCCCTTAGTATTATTTTGAATGGAAAATATAGGTCAAAATATACATTACTAAACCCGGTGAAGTGGAGTAATAGACTCCGTGGCCCTACTCATTTTACTGGTGTGTAGCATGCCATCTATTGAGTAATACTAGAATTACTGTCAAGGCGTCTTTGCACGTATCAATCAAAGTTTAACCGGCGGTATTACTGAATACAATTGTTATCACATGCTGACAGTCGTATTTCGAGAATTAGAATAGCAAAATCTAAACGTCATTCCGCGTGACGTCACAAGAGTTCTATTACAAAATCAGCGTTAAAATACAGTATTAGAGTGTTTTATAAGCATTTTATTATTGATTGATGGCAATATAGTTGAAAAATAACAAGCTACACACTGACTCATTTTTTAACAGACGCAATATTGCTTTGGCCTCAGAATATAAATATATATAGTGTCATATATACTAATGATATATATATATATAATAATATATATATTATATACGTAAATATACGGCCGTTATTTGACGAATTGCCTAGTCCCCGCTGGGGCCACAGAAATGTTATGACGCTAATAACTTGTACAATGATTGACTATTTGTCACAAATAATAACAGTGAATTTACTAGCGTTCGTTATACTGAAATTGTTAGTTATATAAAACGTGTGATTGATTCGATTCAACTATGGCTCAATAAACCTTTTAAACACTTCATTAGAACAATGCCCGCGTGCAAAAGCGTGAATGTATCCTTAAATGGGGATCTGTCTTCGCCTGCTCCTAAAGCCGGATTCACGAAACAGTTCGTATACGCATGTTCTTCTTAAATATGACCTCTGGTATATACCAATCTACGCTGGAGATGGGGAGATCGAGATCCAGAGGCGTGTTACATGTATAGCGGCATGGTGATGGTGAACTCCCTTGGCGAGCAATCGCTGGCGTGAAACCCTGGCGAGCAAGGATGCGGCGATGTCGCAGCGTGTGTTTAACCTAATGACCGGCAAATAAGTACGTAGTCGCACGCAGCGCCTCACACTGCACACTGCACTCTGACCAAGAGCGCGAATAAAAGCTTTAATAGCGCTGTCGTGTGTGTCAGGGGGCGAGTGTCTGTCATGTGTGCTGTGTGATGCGTGTGATGTGCATGTGTGTGTGTGGTAGTGTGTGTGTGTGTGTGGTGTTGTGTGTGTGTGAGGCGTGTGTGTGCGTGTGTGTGTGTGTGTGTGTGTGGTGTGTGTGCTCGTGGTGTGTGTGTGTGTGTGTGTGTTGTACGCTACGCTGTGTGTGTATGGTGTGTGTGCGTGCGTGGGTGTGTGTATGTGCGTGCGGGTGTGTGCGTAGTGTGTGCGCTGCGTGCGGTGCGTGAGTGGCGTGCCGTGCGTGCGTGTGTGTGTGTCCGTCGCGCGAGTAGAGTGCGTGCGTGCGGTTAAGTGTAAGGTCATGTGTCTGTATGTGTGTGTGTGTGTCGTGTGTGTGTGTCTGTGTGTGATGCTGTATGTGATCGTGCTGTGCGTCGCGTGCGTGCGTGAGTGCGTCGCGTGGCGTGCGTGCGTGTGTGTGTGCTGCTCGTGTTGCGTGTGTGCTGTGTCGTTCGTGTGTGTGATGTGTGTGCGCGCGGCGTGTGTGATGTGTGTGTGCTGTTGTGCTGCTGTGTGTGTGTAGCGCGGCGCGTGTGTGTGTGTGTGTGTGTGTGCGCGCGTGAGTGAGTGCGTACGTACGTGCGTGTGTGTGTGTGTGCACGTGCACGCTATACCAGCCTTACCGACATTCTCGCATTTGCATTTGCATTTCATTCTACCATTCAATTTGCATTTAAATACGAACTGATGTTAACCGGATACGCACGTCGCCAACGACGCTACCGATGTCGGTCGTTGGCAACGACGTGCCGCCTTACCCGTCACAGCGCATGCGCACCGAGGTTGTTCTCTCCCCTTCCCCAGACGCGAGCCATTATGGTGGCAGTATGACACGCTACATTAGAAGTGTACGAGAGATAGATTAGAGGTATTAGAGATATATACACTTATATTAGAAGAACCATTAGTTACAGGTGTTCCATAAGCAGCAGCATCGATAATATAGAGATGAATGAATATTACATATAATATAGAGATGAATGTATATTACATATAATATAGAGATGAATGTATATTACATATAATATAGAGATGAATGTATATTACATATAATATAGAGGTGAATGTATATTACATATAATATAGAGATGAATGTATATTACATATAATATAGAGATGAATGTATATTACATATAATATAGAGATGAATGTATAT
>NW_014581346.1:0-4391 GCF_000485595.1 Priapulus caudatus
TACAAGATTTCATTGACAATAAATTTAATGCAAAATTCCTGCTATGAACATATTATGATTTATACTATTATTATTATTATGATATAACGATTTATGCTAAGAAACATCAAAGCGGGTATAGCGCCATCTACCGTCACAAATTGTGATTCATTTTGGTTTATAAATTATTTATAATTCATATGTAATATAATTTATTATTTTCACAAAACATTACACATAATTATCACGAGTATATAATGGGAGTTCTCCCATATATACTCTTCGTTTCTATAATGTACGTCGATGGTTGCTCAATTAAATCTGACTTCTCACTCACTCATTTGTGTCCTTTTTGTGGTGAGCTACAGTGTCATTAACACTTTCATTTCGATAAGTGCTATCCCGATTTTGTTATTGTTTATAATAATCTCAGATGTTAAATTGTCGAGGACTAAATTGCTATCTTTCAAATCTTGCAAATACATTCCGAATCCTGACGAAAAAACCATGGCGGGTAACACCTTCAATCGAATAAGTGTAACACCTACAGCTAAAGCTATTGGAAATACAAACATTTCCGACGTGGTATGTGTTGTTTTTGAATGCATCACAACTCTATCTCCAACAGAATATGAACATTTTTCTCTCGGCTTCCAAAAAACGTGTCCACGTAATGTTGTATTAGTAGTTGTTTTCTTACACATCTCTGCTATATGGGCAACTCCAGGAACCCATAGACCATCTTCGGTGGGGGTTGTTGCCCAAGCTCTTGTGGATTGAAATACCCTGGTTTTGCAATAGGCAAATGTGGAATCTTGAATCATCGATCTCCAACAGTCTCCTAATCCACTATCCAAGTGCACAAGGTCCGTTAGGGCAAACCATTCTATTTGGTTGACACCTGTCTCGTCCTTCATTTTTACTTCCGCATAAGTGTTTAAGTATAAATCTTTTGTCACTAGTACAGAAGTTACTGGAGACATGACAATATATCAGAGTTCCACTATTGGAAGAGGTGTTATTCTGAATATAGGGTTTTGCAATTCACTTATAGGTACCATCCTAAATAGGTTTACCTGGTCATATTCTTCATCTCCCACATCAAGAGGCTTCCATTGTGTTTGACAAAAAAACTTGTGTAAGTTGGTTTACCGGTATTGGCGAATCTGTGATTCCAGCAACGGATCGGAATAGTTCATTGTAAGATTTTGTCCCAACTAGACACCACTCATCTGGTATATTACCTTTGAGCAACTGGGCCTTAATTCTCCTATAATGTCTTAGTTGAGCATCAAATAAAGACTGACCTAGTTCAAGCAAGGAAAGGGCATTTCTGGCTTCCATGGCGTACATAGCATTAGCCGTCTTCTTGAAATTAAGACCAATTGTTCCTGAAAGTTGGATAGTTTGATTATTTAGCTGACCATTAAGTGTTTCTAGTTGAACCACCAGTTTGGATCAAAAATCCTGAACATTTTTGGCTAGTAAGACTTGTTGATCTGCTACTGTCAGCAGGCCTCTGTTCAAAGCTGTCATTTTTGGAATGATCTCGTCATTGATTTTCTTTCTTGTTTGTTCCGTTCGAGCTAAAGCAATACTACCGACAATGAAGCGTTTACTTCTAGCCGCTGATGCCTTTGCTAGTGGATTCGGATTTTGTACTTTTGCGCATAACTTACTATAAACGGTAGCTGCATTGGAAACAGGAGACATTGGGGGGACAATCCTTCTAGTGACACAGAGTTTATCATAAATTTTCAGGAGCGGTGTTATTTCAGGTCGAATCAGATCAATACTCCATACAAGTGGAACCCAAATGGGATCGGTTAAGGCGGTTCCTACGCATGTCACCTCAGCCCCGGATAAAATAACTGATTCACCGATTGTGAGTCTTGTAGTAGGAAAACGATGTCGTTGTGTAGTTGTTTCTTCTCGGTTTTTCTCTCGCCTGCCATCAACCAAACAGAGGAGAGCAAACAGACTAAAGAGCATGTACTGGTACTGACCTTTCATCATGATCTAAAAACACAAAAACTGGGGTTTTAAAAGAAACAGTTAATACAATCATTTACTTAGTTTGGTAATGTCCCATGTGTGTGTCATAATATCCCATCAGTTGAACGAGTCGTGTTCCCGTTCTCCTCATCATGACCTGCTTTTCTTTCTTGGACATTCTGCTGAAGAACGTTTTTGTTCTCTCTAGAAGCACTGTCATTCATAAAGATAGTCTCAATGTCCCAAGATCCTGGTTCTCACCATTGTACGGCCTTCCACACATGAATCAGGTACAAGTAGACTATATCTTTCTCGTATGTCTTAACGTGACGAAGGAGTAATGGCAGAGATGAGCTGGTCTAGTGTGATAGTGTCTAGAGGTTTCAGTAACCATGCTACCCATGACCGATCATCGCTACATAACAAACATTGTGTGCCAACCAAGGAATGTCTAATTTGCTAACAGCTTTTTTAATAACTTGCACACAATAACAAAGCAACGCGCACAAGCACTGCGCTTTCTTCCGCGATCACCACCAGCCTTCCCAACACTTTACTAATCAACCCAAAGATTCCAAAATTGAAAAAGCCAGTTAAGAAAGAGCAGCCAGGAAGGTTACACAGGACGTTATCACATTTTTCAGCAAATTTTTGGATTTTTAATATAGTGGCATTGCTTTGATGATACACCTTTAGTGGTTCCTTTAAAATGCACTCGTACTTGGTCCTCAGAGTAGTGGTTATCGGGGTTGTCGGCAGGCGGTTGTCAGGCAGGGGTTGTCGGCAGGCGGTTGTCAGGCAGGGGTTGTCGGCAGGCGGTTGTCAGGCAGGGGTTGTCGGCAGGCGTGATTATTTTTCCTACTCTTCACATTCTACTGTTCACATTTGACATCATTGATGCTAACTCTTATTAAAGACTGCCTTTCTTCACAAAGAATGGGTGTTGCAATGGCATTATTCTCCTTAACAGATACTATACTACTTAGCCCCAAGCAACCCTCCACAGTTATTATGGCCAATCCAGACATGTCAGAATGTGGAGTCATCTCTAAAATAGCATTCTCTGGGCAATTATAGCATCCTGAGCAGCCTGTGATGATTGCTTCAGTTAAAGAGATTTCAACGACTTTCTTAGAAACCACTACATCTTCTAGGGTCAACATGACATCTGCATTACCTACCAACTCTCCCTCTTTAACGATGCCATGGTCATTTGCTACGTAACCTTTGAAGTTGCCTATATTTTTCAAGAATAAATAAGAAAAAAGCAGCACTGAGTCAGTTCGACTCACCTGTGTTGTGCGAAGATACACATGAAATGTGTCTGTAATTCACAGACACAGCTGCCTACCGCTTTAGGACCAAGAGAACTCTGTCTTTCATAGAACTGTATGCTACCAAATTGCTTTGAAAACTGACCTTTCTTGTTGATTGGTCCTGTCTTGATCACGTTCCCTGTTTGAACATATAACTTTGTTCTTATATTAGTCTCGGGTGTTTCATCTAAAAGCATTCCGTTGTTGACATCAGCAACAATCTTGTATGACTCTAACTACCTGCAGGTGGATTTGCCCTGAAACCTTTTCGTCAACTACCTCAAACACTTCAGAGCACGGTCCCTTCTGATGATGATAACAATGACCACAAGTGCACCCTCTGTCTATTGACAAGCAACCATGGCCGTCACAATTCCAGCCAGAGGTTCCAGCCTTTGAGGTTTGGCACAGCAGACTATGATCTGATGAGACAACTGTTATCTTTGACGTCAGTTAATAACTTGAGGCACCTGGAACAATCATCAGTGCAAGTGTCGCCAGTTCTGGTGACAACGCCTGTAGCACACGTTGTATATAAGAAAGTTCTGAACCCAGTTATTATTGTATTTAATATTATAATATTATTAAGTTGTCTTTACGCCCGTTGTTTTGTTGAAGGATGTACCCTGCAGCTGACAGAGGCCTAGCAGGCAATCTAGCACTAATTTATATCTCCCCTCTGTCGCCATTACCAGTCTCTGATACAATTTCGACTGCCTTTCTGGCTATGTTAGGAGGAAGCCGGGTGTTATATTCTTCGAATCCTAAGGTAGAAAGATGTGCTTTGTCGAATAAAGAGTCATCTGTTGGAATATCTTCAGCATCTATATGAGTGGCAACCAGTAATAGAGTAATGATAGCAATCATTATACACATGGTCAATAATTGTTCTAATGTTAGAGCCCATGTTGCTTGTGAGATGTCCTATTGGTTATGCTTTGCAATATGTTAGTTGTTTTAACTTGAGCTGATGATGAGATAATGATAGAGGGAAGAGATGCTGATGATGAGATAATGATAGAGAGAAGAGATGCTGATGATGAGATAATGATAGAGAGAAGAGATGCTGATGATGAGATAATGATAGAGAGAAGAGATGCT
>NW_014581346.1:6473-8585 GCF_000485595.1 Priapulus caudatus
TCTCATCCCCAATCATTGTGATGTTGTTGCATATGATTGTGTGTATAGATTTCTTTCCATCCCCTTGCTTCCTTCATGTTGTGGGCCTGTGAGACATTGACTATTTTTTCACCCCTCATGTATTGCCCATTGGCAAAAAATGAGTTCATGTTTAGTTCCGTCTTATTGACGAGGGTCGTCTGGGCATGGGGGCAAAACTTTTGTTGAGTGTTTCTTGCGAATAATGAGACTATTGCAAGTGTTGTAAGGATTCTAATGTTAGAGCCCATGTTGCTTGTGAGATGTCCTATTGGTTATGCTTTGCAATATGTTAGTTGTTTTAACTTCTGCTATTTTTTATTGATATGGATTGTACCCTCGTCTGTAGAACATTGGACTGATTTATTTTCCTTGGGTTTTCCTCTTTGTTAGGATTGGTATGGTGGTGGCTTTAACTCTTCTTTGATGATAACAACCGGGAATTCTGCTGAATTTTGAACTGAGGAAAAGGATATCATGTCTTCTTCTCTTTTCTTCAGTATTTCAATAATCGGATTTGTTGACTTGTCCTTCGCTTGTTCCTATCTAATTTCCCCTTTAAAAATAATTTCTGTCACTCCTCCCGATGGAAGAGATATGGTTACAGATTTAAAGTGTTTTTGTTCTGGTGGTACAAGATGTTGCTTACAGTTGATTCTGAGTGATATGTCAAGTTGATATGTATGGGATATCCTCCTTAAGGTTGCCTTCTTGGTGTACACGTATATGTTGGTTCTGTCGGATGGGAAGAGAGTTGTCCTTGTCAACGCAGTAAATATCGCAGTTTCCAATGTGGTTGAATGGGAGCAAGGTGCTTAGTATTGCCAGAGCCTTTTCCTGCTCCTTTACCTTTCCTTTTGTCTGTATTTCAAGCTCACCTTTGATACTGAGGAGACAGAAGGTTGGTTTCGAATTTTCTCCCTTCTTGGGGTTTTCACTCTTGTTTGTAGTAGATTTTGTGAAGGGCTTCTTGGCTTTTTTAATCCTAAGCATCATCCTTCTCTGTTTGGTTGCTATTATGAGTTGAGTTCTAACTTATGCTAGTTTTTATGAATATATAAACGAGAATTAAAATAGCATCTTATGGAATGTATCATGTTTGAGCACTTGTAGATTTCCTAGTGCTTATTTGTCTAGCAGACTCAGTAGTAGGGCGTCAACTTCCTTCCGTCCAAGGGGTTCTCCCTCTTCTGTGCTGCTCAATATGTCTAGGAGTTCATCACGTTTGGGCTTAATTCCGTCTTTTATCTTAAGCTCAGAAATTCTGATTCCACATCTAAGTGCACTTAATATCGCACTTGTTGATGTTGGTCGTGAAGGATTTTGTTGTTCCCTTTCCTTTTCTAGGAGATTTTCCTCATGGTAGATGAGTTTCTGGTTCATTTCCACTAAGGTCTTGGAGAGCTTTTGGAAGTCCCCTGTGCTTGACTGGAGTAGTGCAGAGTAGGAGGCAGCCTCTGCTAGTTTCCTTTCTGTTGCTTTCTTGATTTCCCCTAACTCCCCAAGTATTGTAGTTTTTTCTCTTTCAGCATCATGTACACGTTCTTGCCTTGATTCTAACAGCCCTTGTTGAAACCCAGCCAACATCGAATCTGCCAGTCTTGCGGGGTGTGACCCAGGATCTTGGAGGATTTTCTGAAGTAGTCTTTTCATAGTCTCGTTCCAGCTGTCCCAGCTTCCAACTCCCTTTGTCCAACTTAGCTCCATGTGAGCCATGGCTGTTTCAACTTTGCTCTCTATGGTGTCTTCCTCGGCGTCGTCTCCGGATGCTGTGTTGGACTCTGTCTCCAGGTCTTCTTGCCTTTTTGTGGTTTTTGTGTGTTTGCCCTTGTGAAATAACGGATAGGGGAAGCATATATTATTAAGTTTTTTCTTGTGTAGTTTTGGTGTTTTTGCTTTGTAGTTTACTTAGTTATGCCATTATGGGGGGGGAGTGTTATCTCCAGCGATAAATGTTTGCGTTGGTTTGCGATGTTACACTAGTTGCTCCGCATTTTGCGCGATCCGCATTTTCTGGTAGCTCCGACTACCGGACGTCCGCTCCCTGCTCTAGTTCTACCTTCACTGGGTCACTTACATTAACTGAGGCGGATT
>NW_014581346.1:9160-9984 GCF_000485595.1 Priapulus caudatus
TCAGAATACCCAAGCTAATATATGTCGGAATATTAGTGTATATCAGAATACCCAAGCTAATATATGTCGGAATATTAGTGTATATCAGAATACCCTTGGTAGTATATACGGAACGTTGCCGTGGGGCGCAGAAAATGTGTTACGTGTAGTGGAGTGTTGCCGTAGACCGCAGAATACCCCAGCTGATATATATCAGAATATCTAAAGGTTGTATCGAATGAATTAGGGGTGGAATGGAGATTTATTGTGTATGCAAAGTTGCCATTTGTTAGCAATGTACCTGTGATACCCATGTAAACGTGCTGCTGTGTACTGTATAACTTGATTTCATTATTGTGTTTGTGTGTGAATTTAAAGCTTGTAATTTCTATGTGTTACAGTCTACCACATTACGCCACATCACGCGTTACCATCACGCGTTACCATGTCTACGTGAGTCTTGGCCATATGCGTAGAAAATAAAATGGCTGGTAGGAACTGCAGCCTGAGTCTTCATCTTCTTCCTCGTCTCTGCGGGCGCACATCACATTTATTTTTAGATGAGGGAGGAGGAGGAGGGTAGTATCGCTACCACCACAGACTGGAAGACTGGATAGCAGATGAGGGAAGAGAAGGCGGAGGAGGAGGATAGTGATGCTGACACCACAGACTGGAATGCTGGATAGAAGATGGAGAAGGAGGAGGAAGAGAATAGTGTTGCTACCACTACAGGCTGGAAGGCTGGATAGAAGATGGAGGAGGAGGAAGAGAATAGTGTTGCTACCACTACAGACTGGAAGGCTGGATAGAAGATGGAGGAGGAGAAGGAGAACCTACGCCACTCG
>NW_014581346.1:11058-11369 GCF_000485595.1 Priapulus caudatus
AGATGGCAGCAGGTACCGATCGCAAATTCCGCAATGGCGACCTGGCGAAGGCAAGGGTGAAATGTTGTTGTTGTTGAAATGTTGTTTTAGTAACATTGTGATGGGAAATATAGGCTAGTGACATAGCTTATCGTCTTTGCCACGTTCGAAACCCTCCCGGTAAGAGGTAAATGGGTACATTCCTTATGGCGGTTTTCGAGGAGATACGTGAATTTACGCGCGGCCGTTAACAGTAATGGCCATAATCATTTCTGGTGTTTGCTTTACATCCAGCATTTCTCAATAAACTGTTAACACATCACACAGTTCCA
>NW_014581347.1:0-11367 GCF_000485595.1 Priapulus caudatus
TCAACGAAAGGCCTCTTGTGCCAACGTTTAGCAATTTATCTTCCAATTTCTTTTCCTCCTAAGGCGAACATGCACTACCTACCATTCTTCAAATCTAATAATTCAACACAGCAGTGCTGTATAGGCAGTATAACATGATTACTAAAACAATTTTAAAGAAATTCGTAAACAACTCTCAAAATAGCAGCCTGATAGCATGAATCGAATTAAACCCCTGAACTCAATACTCTCAATATATGACATCAGTGGCGCTGCTCCTTGCGTAACCCTGCAGTGCATTCCGCGAACTATGATGAGCGAGGCTGGGAGGTTAGTTTCGATCACACCATTCTAAAACTAAAATCGATCGAGAACTAAAATGGGTCTGGTTTAAGTCAAACATAGACGTGCACCATAGATTGATACGTGTAAAATGGTGTACGTAACCGGCTGGTATACACTATTTGCAGACCTACAGTTATTGTTTCTGCTATTCACATTAACCTCTGCAACAGTTTAATGAAATTCTGTCTAGAAAATGGTACCCTTAATAAAAACAATACATGGCGATAAGAGATTAAGGATTTGCTACGTGATATACGTGGAATATCAGCACAAAGTACTGCCTACAAGTACACACCTCCCACAGGCTGAGAACACAAAAGCAGAAATACATGTGTTCTCAACCCAGGTTCATGTGTACAGGCCCGTAGCCAGCTTTATATTGGTGGCGGTTCGTTTTTCAATGTTGGGACAATTTGCTTCGGCAGAGGTCGTGTACAGTAATTTTGTAGCCAGGGGGGGCTCTAACCGTAACCCAAAGCTTGCGAGCACGCGAAGGGCGGCCTGGGGGAGGCCTCCCCCAGAATTCTTTTTTAAATATTAGACCCGTCAGATGCGTTTTCTGTGCGAGCAAGGGGGGGTCGGAGACTCCTGGACCCCCCCTGTACACGCCCTGCTCGGGCGCGAAGCGACCAGGCGAGGAGCCAAGCGACCGAGGGGGCAGGGTGTGTGGAAGGGGGTGTTCACTGTTGCACCCTCCCCCGCCACGATGGAAATTTGCAACTTATTACACTACTAAATGGAGCGACCTGATGTCTGCAGACTATAAAATTCTTGCAAATTTTCAACAACCAAAAAATGCTTGGGGGCTCGGGGGGGGCGGTCCCGTTCGAAACACCCCCGAACCCCCCCTGGCCTACGGCCTGATGTGTATGCTTTTTGTATGGCTCTGGCAATGCCACACAAACGCACTGATGTTGAACAACGACAATTATAAATTGATGTTTGTTGGTGGTCACTTCTCAGAAATCACGTTAAATTTTTAAGGCCCCACACACAGTGTGGGGCCCTTATAACTATAATTGCAATTCTTTGTGTAAATGTGTTATTTTTCCATCTTAATCTAAAGTTATGAGAGGTGCGGGCCCGAATACTACATACTCAAACCACAACTCATTACAGGGCTGGCCATTTTGGATAACTAAAAACATGGATCGGAAAACCAGAACCACAACCAAAAATACGCTTAATAAATCAGGTCAGGGAAGTTAGCTCCCTGTTCCCAGTTCTTTTTCGAATAAGGAACTAGCAACTAGGCAAAGCAGCTCTCTCTCTCTCTCTCTCTCTCTCTCTCTCTCTCTCTCGCTCTCTCTCTCTCTCTCTCTCTCTCTCTCTCTCTCTTCTCTCTCTCTCAGCGTCTCTCGCTCTCTCTCTCTCTCTCATCTCTCTCTCTCTCTCTCTCTCTCTCTCTCTCTCTGCTCTCTCTCTCTCGTCTCTCTCTCTCTCTCTCTCGTCTCTCTCTCCTATCCTCTCCTCTCTCGCTACTCTCGTCTCTGCTCCCTTCTCGCCTCTCAGCATCGACAACGCCTTTCGCGTCGTTTTTTAGGGCCTTCCGGTGCGCTTCCGGGCTACGGTGCTTTCGGTAATTAGACGGACGCGATCAAAAACTCATCATCAATCCATTTAGATTGTATGCGTTCCTATGGCTTATCTGGCGTAGCAAACCCCAAAACTTAATTTAAAATACAAGTTGTATAGGTCCAGAGAAACCCTACAGTTTCGCTTGGACAACTGCTATAAGGGAAAATAATAGAACGTTACACTTTATAGAAAGGCGTACGTCCATTTTATAAATATTAAGGAGTATTGACCACTAACGCAGGCTTTGATTGGGGGGGATTCTACAAGAAGTCATTTACGATTTGTGTAGGCAATTTCCAGCACAACGATGATGTATGCCATGTATGATGATACCAGTATGATTGAGACAGTATCGCATTTTGACCAACAATGCAAAGCATCCACAGGTTTCTGAATCGCTAAATCCTGGTACACGAACACGTGGGAAGAATTTGATCACTACCAATATACATACTGCTGGTATAAATTAAACTAGAAACGAGCAGTTTGTCGCCAAACTACATGTATCCCCGTGATACTAGTAATCGAATGGAATATCCTGTAAGGACGTAGAAGGCAGGTAAAGTTTAAATAAGTCACCAAAGACCAAAGGTTTGTTAGAACAACTGGTGTGCCTCAGATGTGCAAGTATAGGAATCGGGTTACCCTAGGAGGCCGAAAGGAAATGTAATCCGACGGTCAAGGTCAAACTTAAGGTCAAGGGCAGTGGTGGTTTTGGTATGCGAGCAGACCTTCTCCCAAGATGTGTAAGCCATACCAAGAGTTGTGGTCGCGCTAGGTCAATTAGGGCTGAGTTAGAGAGCAGAGAGAAATGCATGTCAAGATCAAGGTAAAGCAGTGAAATAAAGGTCGCAGTGACCTGGTGGGTCAGATTTCTACCAGATCTCGGACATCTTCAAATTTGCGCATGAAGGTGCGTTATGGTAAAGCGGAAGACGCCAATCGTTTTGGTGTGGGCGGACAGCTCATCGTTAGCAGGCGTAACACAGTGTTTGTGGAAATATTGTAGAAGCCTGTAACTGTGCTGTTTTTACCGGATGTCAATGGAATTTGGCACGCAGGCTGATATAATGTAGTCGGCTGGTATTCTGTTGCCAGACGCTGTGCGCTTAGGTTGCGTGCCTATGTGCGCGTGTAATTTGTGTGAATAAACTTACGAATTCCGATAATAAAATGAGAGTAGACTGATTGAGATTACAAACTGTCGTTTCACCCCTGTATGATTATATACTCACTAAAACCCGTACAAATCACACAGGCTAACTAAGAGTTGGCGCACTACACACTAAAACTAGCTACAGACGAGGTGAAGGACGAGAGCCCCGTTTCTTCCGTGCGAGCTCTCTTATTACCTCCCTTGTCAACGAAGCGTGAAACCTTTTTTTTTCCCCCAAATATGTTTCTGCCCTATCACTGCCTGACTACAGGGCGTAGAGAGGGGTAGAATTATTGTCTGTGGTCAGTTTGTGGAGTGATAGGGTGATGACAATGGTGAGTATTGCAGTGGAGATGGGTTCACGCCTCCTCCCTTCAGCAGCGTGGTGCTTCGTAGTGATGTATGACGTAATGACGTATGACGTATGCTGGTTTGATCGTTATACTGTATTAAATTATTTAACAGACTGTCGTAGAAATAACTTTAGGCTAATTTGGTGTATGTGGTCAGTGTAGAAAGCTGTTTAGACGCTGTTTAAACAACGTTGTGCTAATGTATATTGTTTGTTCTTCGCCGACCCTAGCTCAACTAATGTTGTGATGCAGGCTAACGGTGTGTCTAAGCTGTTATTTCTGAAAAGTTGACCCGTACCAATAGCAGAGTTGTGGGCCATCTATCGTGTGTATCTATTGGGGTGGAATAATTTTTAACAGTTGTTTGTTGTGTCCGGCAGTTAAAATCGTCTCCGCCCAGCTGGTGTGGGTAAGATTTATGTTTATGCTCGTGGTTTCTGCTGCTGGTTATATCGCTAGTATCAGCCCTTGTGTCAAGCTGGTATTAAATGGCATGTCTGCGCCAGTGATATTAGCGTTGCTACAATTTCCCCCCACGCCAGGGAAAGACAATCGCCCATTGTCACTGCAGCCCGACTGCTCTACTAAATAAGGGTGAAAAATTCCGCGTATGAAGAGCAACGGTAATGTGATGTACGGTAATGTGAACGGTAACGGTAATGTTAACGGTAACGGTAATGTGATGAATGAAGGGGTAGCATAGGTAGGTAGAAGATGTACCCGTCAGCAGTGATTAGGGGAATGTTAGAAATTCCCTTGTGCTCTAGAACAGTAATATTTGCAAACAAGATGACCATTAGAATGAAAAAAGCAAGGAAGCATAATAATAATAATAATGTTACTACCGCTTCCTACACAAGCTATCCTAAGCTATATAATAAGGCTTCCTATACAAAACAAGTAACGATAAAGTATCGATCACCATTACGAGTCAGAACTTCAACCCATTTGGCAGTGAAACATTTGATGATCGGCTGCAATTACGTTTTCACTTTGCGTCTTTCTTATGCTTAACGTATATAGCTACAATACAACATATGCGCGTACTTCGCATTGCTGAATAGCGTATTAACATTTCGTATCATTATGAATATCGTATCATTATGAATATTGTATCATTATGAATATTGTATCACTATGAATATCGTATTATTATGAACACGCAGCACGGATTATTGCTGGTTTCGGAGTGTGATGCGCACAGCACCGATTATTACCAGAATCCATGTAAATCATTAAACCATCATTAACACACAGCACGGATTATTGCTGGTTTCGGAGTGTGATGCGCACAGCACCGATTATTACCAGAATCCATTACTGCAATACTGATGTGGACCTGACAACCTAGCTTTGTCACTTCCACACATTATACATCATACATCACACACATCATACAGCCACCAAAAAACGCAAAACTAGATTTTATATTATTCGAGTAATGTATTAGGGCTATATCAAATCTAATTTAAAGAATGTGGTTTATCAGTCTGACATATGTGTAAAACGTACCGTTACGACAATATAACAAAACGATGACAAATTTCTACAGTAACGTTCACGGAAAAGATTACAAACGAATAAATACTACAATGAACGATGAATAAAAGCACTTCTGTTTAGGCGTGAAACAATCGTATATCGGCCAAAATGGGATGCGTAGCTCGGCAGGCGTTGAGCTTCAAGACATTATAATATGCACTTTCTTTTGGTATTCAATAGGAGTAAATGGATCAGGAAGGCGTATTGGTTGGCGTGGCGTGGGTAGGTTTATTGTTCTGTGCTAGTGGTACATTCCCTCTGTGCTATCCTCTAGAGTCAATACTTATACCTTACACCGAAACGAACGATTACCCCCTCAGTGAATCTCGTAGTTCTGCTAACGGGCGTAATCTACCTGTGGCCCCTACCTCACTACTCTCGCTCTCTGTCCACGATTCTTTCGTTGGCCTACCTCAGCGAGTCCGAGTGCGTCTATCCGCAGGCCCCTTTGCATTACATGTGGCGTCTACGTTAGCATGGCTCGACTTATTCCCTTACTGACTATATGCGTTGTCTCAGGAATTCGGGCAGTTCTACGCATTCAGAAAACCTCGTAACGCGAAATCAAGACCCGTCTACCACGCTGTCCAGTAAAGGTTTAATACTTCACGTCTAACACAGTGCCATCGGTTCTATAGGTAAATCAGGCATGGCTAACGGAATAACATAATAGGATGTTTGAGGGTGGTGGAGGGGATAGTGGCCGCGTATTTAGGTGGAGAAAAGTGCTTAATATTTCGCCCTAAGTAATACGCTCGCTACCTTTCAAAGCTAGTTTTAATACGCCAATCCATTTATGCCGGACACAAGAATTTGTTTCACTTCACCGCCTCGAACCATCTCCTTGATCATTTTGTGTCTTGTCCGCGGCATATCTGGCTATATTGTGCTGTCCGGCATCAGCCTATTTCTGTCTTCCCTGCGTGTAGCTGACTCCGGCCTCCGCGTATAGTTGCATGCTTGCTTGGCGAACGGCCGGTCGATCAGTGATCTGCGTCGGGTCCGTTGGCAGCGTGATAGCATATGTAGCCAATCTTTGCTGCCTCAATTATGTGGAATCGGCGTTTTTCTGTGTCGTTCGCTGCTTCTTCCATAGCCAGGTCGTACACAATTGTGATGTTCTGCTTAATAATGCGGCTAATTTGGCAGCTGCTATACTGTCCCATGCATTTCCATACATTTTGCCGCGTATGGCGAAATCTGCATAACGAAGTGTCACAACTTCTCCTCTTCTCTCTCTTCATCTTCTTGCTGCTTCTTCCTTCTTCTTCTTCTTCTTCTCTTCTTCTTCTTCATCTTCTATCCTCTGCGTTGTCCTTAACTCAGTTTTGCTCTTGACCTATCGCGTGCATCGTTATAGTGGTTAGTTCCTTCTGTTGTGTTTCGAATCTTTGTTCGTCGGCAACCATGTCGTCTTGATCGTGGCAGCCATGTCGTCGCTGGTCAACGGCATCCAATGTATTCGCTGGGTAATTCTGTTGCGACGCCTGTGCCGCTTAGCTTGCGTGCTAGTGTGCGCCGTGTATTTGCTGGGACTAACTTACGAATTCGATAATAAAATGGAGTAGACCTGATGTAGACTTACAAACTGTCGGTATCACCGTATATTATATCTCATAAAACACGTACAAATCAACAGGCTAACTAAAGATTGCGCGGACGTAACACACTAAAACTAGCTGACAGACGAGGTTGAAAGAGAGCCCCGTTTCTTCCGTGCGAGCTCTCTATACCTGCCCCTTCGTTCATACGAAGCCGTGAAACCTCCCCAAATATGTTTCTCGCCTATCCACTGCTGACTACAGGGGTAGTAGAGGGGAATAGAATTATTGTCTGTGTCAGTTTGTAGGAGTGGGATAGGGCTAGAGACGCAATGGTGGTTATTGAGTTGGAGATGGTTCACGATGCCCCTCCTCCCTTCAGGGGCATCGTGGGTGGGCTTCGTAGGTGGCATGACGTATGACGTATGACGTAATGCTGTTGATCGTTTACTGTAATTTAAAATATTTAACAGCTGTTGTAAGAAATAACTTTAGGCTAATGTGTGTATGTGGTCAGTGTAGAACAGCTGTTTAGTAGCTGTTTAAAACAACGTTGTGCAATGTATATGTTTGTTCTTCGCCGACCGCTAAGCCTGCAACTAATGTGTGATCGCAGTAAGGTGTGTCTAAGCTGTTATCGTTGAAAGTTGACGTACCATAGCAGAGTTGGCCCTCTTCGTGTGTATCGTATTGCGGGTGGAACTAATTTTAACAGTTGTTGTGTGTGTCCGGCCGTTAAATCCGTCTCCCTGCCGCAGCTGGTGTGGTGTAGATTATGTTTATGCTGTTGGTTCTGCTGCTGGTTATATCGTAAATATCAGCCTATGTGTCAGCTGGTCATTAAATCATTCGGCGGAGTGATATTAGCGTTGCTAGCAATAAAGACATTCCTATATATATGTATAATATATATATATATTTGGATGACAATCATAACTTAAATATAAATTTAAATACAAATTTTAATACAAATATTTTAATTTAAATTTTATTTTTAAATTTTAATTTTTAAATATAAATTTAATACAAATAAATTTCATGAAAATCGGGGTAAAAAGTGCAGAAGTTACAGGTCTCTAGAATATTTTCGACAAAAAAATGTTGTTACCATGGCAACGATGACTCCGCCCACACCAAAAACGATAGGCGTCTTCGCTTTATGATAACGCACCTTCATGCGAAATTTGAAGATGATCCGAGAAGAACTGCAGCCGGTAGAGCGTTCACAAGGAAATCTCTACGGCGCGGCGGCGGTGCGGACGATGCCAAAACCCATAGTATCCCACGAACTTCGTTCGGGGGATACAATAAACTAAAAACCGTGTGCATCTAACGTGTATACCTTATATATCTATAAATGGTTGCAGTTGTATTGACTAGCTGTAGCACACCGAGATTTTTCTGCAACCAGTCACTAGAATGCAGTCAGGCAGATATCATAAAAATTCACCTCTGCGCGCGTGAATACAAATGCCAGAAGCAAGTGAACACTATACTATTTTTTTCACATACTGTTAGCAGATGGACAGAAGCATATGACTAACATTCCATCGAACGTTTTTTTATACAGCTTTACCGGTCACCTTTATAGAATGGACACGTGTGGTGTTTCCCTTTTATAAGTTTTAAAGTGGGAGTTACACAGTGACACCACATCCACAACAGACACGTGACTATCTGTCTTAGACTGTCTATGAAACAAAGTTTTGGCATTTCACTTTATGTAAGTTTTACTGTATACAACGTAGTTTGCAGCTCACACTAAATAAATTTATAGCGATTTTGGCTCGTTCAATGGAAACCTCAAATCCTTAAAAATAGGATACTACCTGCCCCAAAGTTCAGTGTATATATATATGAAGAACCAAATTATGTGTCACTGGCCTACATATATACAACATCTAGTTCTATTTCACTATTAACTAGAAACGAGCAGTTGTCGCCAACTACATGTATCCCCCGTGATCTAGTATGAATGGGAATATCTCTGTAAGGACGTAGAAGGCAGGTAAAGTTAATAAGTCACAAAGACAAAGGTTTGTTAGACAACTGGTCTGCCTCAGATGTGCAAGTATATGGAATACACCACAGGGGGTATCGGGTGCAGTAGTGTGCGTTATGGTAAAGCGAAGACGCCAATCGTTTTGATGTGGGCGGAGTCATCGGTTGGCATGGTAAGAACATTTTTTGTCGAAATATTGTAGAACCTGTAACTTGTGCTGTTTTTATCCAATTTTCAGGGAATTTGGCACACAGGGCCAATATTAATATGTGATCAGGAAGTGTATAATAGGGAGGAGTGCCTGACATCATAAACACGGGAAATTCGTCATTTACTAGCTCTTAATAATACCTACGATTTGACTACGCGTAACTCATCGCAACTTGAGCTCAAATCGGACACAGCGTACAGTCGCCGTCATCATGTACCAAATCGTATTCCTCGTAGACACCCGCAATCGAAGATTACAGCCTAAAAACCGTACGACATCGATTCTCCATATTCTTTGGCCAAATAATCCACCGCACTAGCGCGCGCTATGAATTCAAAACAAAAGGCCTAGCTATAACCGACACTTCCACGAGCTTGGCGCTCACGGCGAGGCGCTGTGGCTCGCAGGAGATTTCGAATCCCGATCTGCTGCTGATACGATTGCCCGTGCGTGCGTGGTAATGGGGGCATGCCAGCTGTATTGCCGGCATGCCGGTATGACATAAGCATACATGTAGCCGTGTGTAGCGGTCAAATGCGTTATCTCGGCGAGTGTTGCGTTTGATTGGCCTAATCACCCTGCGAGCCACCAGTGCTCGCCGCGTGAGCGTCAAGCCGTGGAACAGTGTGGTTAGTAGCTGCCTTTTTTTGAATTATAGGCGCCTCTACGGTTGATTAATGGCAAAATTGGGAGAATCGTGTCGTTCATGTTTTTGTTGTATTTCGGATTGCGGGGTCTACGCAGGCAAAGTTTGCGTAGCGATGATGGGCGCAATGTACTGTGTCCGATTTGAGTCAGTTGGATGAGTTACGCGTAGTATAACGTAGGTATTAAAAGGCTCAGTAAATGAGAAATTTCCCTTGTTTATTGTTGTCACACTCCTTCGCCTATTATACACTCCTGATATGTATATATATATATATTTCATGACAATCATAAATTTAAATATAAATTTAAAATGAAAATTTTAATACAAATATTAAATTTAAATTTAAATTTTTAAATTTAAATTTTATTTTTAAATTTTTAAATGGAAATTTTAATACGAATATAAATTTTATGACAATCGGGTAAAAACTGCAGAAGTTACAGGTTCTAGAATGTTTCGGGGAAAAATGTTGTTACCATGGCAACGATGACTCCACCCACACCAAAAACGATTGGCGTCTTCGCTTTAAGATAACGCACCTTCATGCGAAATTTGAAGATGATCGGAGAAGAACTGCAGCCGGTAGAGCGTTCACAAGGAAATCTCTGCGGCGGCGGCGGCGCGACGATGCCAAACCCATAGTATCCCCACGAACTTCGTTCGGGGAATACAATTAAAGACATGTATGCAACCGCATTTTTAACCGACAAAGATACCTACAGTTTAGTATTTAATCTACTGGTCAGTAAAAATATGTGCATGATGCATGATAGCATCACATGGGAAGGCACAGTGCATGCCGGCACGTACACATGTCCTCTGATCGTGAACACTTACAGCAAAGTATTCTTTGCGCATCACCACACCCACACAGTGTCAAGCTAACACAAGGTTTATTGCCAGCTATCTTTTGCAGCTAGCAAGCACGTGCGTAAGCATGCGCTCTAGGTGGGGGAGGGCAGTATAAAACAGGCGTAAGACTGTACTAATACTAATAGTTGATACTAATAGTTGATACTTTTAAAAGAGGCATGATACTGATAGTTGATACTTTTAAAAAGTATCAACTATCATACCTTCCCGATCTTACTACTGTAGCCTAAAGTTTCACAGGACTGTCAGTGTTGTAAAGTCACGAGTTCAAAAGACTAATAATGCTTAGTGTCTCTTTTATGATAATGCAGACATGGAAGACCTATACATTAGGGTGAATTATTCAACTTTATCACCATCAACTTCCCCATTATATATTTTATAGATATATTTTAGAAAACAATTTTGTACCTTTCAGGACATGTAACTTGTAACAATATATTAGAAAATCATGCTATACAATACTAGTCAGTGAACAGGCAATCAGTCTTGCAAATCTAAGGATTGATCACCTTGGCATTCCAGTTTTTGTTGAGGTAATATATGCTTGTGATCACCCTGCCATCATTATGAGGATTGTCAATGTGCCTAACGTAGCGTGTTCCATTACCCGGGTAGCAAGCAACCATTGCCTGTAACATACAAGCACGCAGAACAAGTGGTTTATAAACGTGTATGCATGGGTGGGAGACAGGCTTTGTTAAAAGTGAGTTGAATATGAACATGCATGCACAAATGAACAGTGAACATGGAAATATTGAAACCATGTTACATAGAATCTATTAGTTACCATGGATCACACCTCAACTAAGTGCAGGAATGTATGAACAAACTAGTATCTGCAAGAATATATTCACCGCATATATGCAAAGGTAGATATACAGCCATACGCCGAAACTCTACGTGATAGTATTATTAATGCAAATGACAGACTCTGCCTTTACTCTATAATATATATATATATGCATCTAGATATATACAGGGTTCTCCAAGCTTTTTCATTATAGCATGGTGGGTGCTGCCTTTACGGTCCTAGTTGCAAATCGCCGAAGATGGTTTGAGTGCTAGGGGGGTCCGGGGGCTATGATATTTAGCATGGCAGCTATGATATTTAGAGTGGCGGGTGCATTTTAGGATG
>NW_014581348.1:0-798 GCF_000485595.1 Priapulus caudatus
ACACACACACACACACACACACACACACACACACACACACACACACACACACACACACACACACACACACACACACCACACGCACACACGCACACACACACCACACGCACACGCCCCCACACACATACACACCCGCATGCACGCGCACGTAAACAAAACACACACGCATGCGCACGTAAACAAAACACACACGCGCGCACGCATCGTATACACATCCCCATCACTGCTCGTCATAATCAGGGCGAAGCCAGATTCCGTTCATTGAGCCGATCAGCGAGCACGCTGCCTCTATCTGTCGACAATATCATCATCACCTCGTCGGCACGAGGTTTCGCACACGGTTTTTTTTCAAACATGCCAAATAATTGTCGGCACTCTTTCTCGTTGAGTCGCAGTCGAGATGAGCAGAGCCGCTGCTCTCGCGCTCACGCTGCGGCAATTTCTTCAATTACTTATGCATACGCTCTGACATGAAAATTACACGAATGCCGCGGGGAAGGCGGCCGAAATTGTTGTCTGAAAAATACTTGAAAAATTAATAACGTTCGTATATAGGGCACGGTGCGGGTTGGCGCTATACATCGCACTGTCACATACAGAAACACACACTCGCGCGCATTCACGTATACGCACAACACACACGCGCTCCCTCTGTTCCTTCTTTCGCGCGCTCTCCTTCCCCTCTCTCTCTCTCTTTCTAAACCTCTCGCGTTCTCTTCTATCCATCTCTCTCTGTACTTTCTATCACGACCTCTCAATTGTTCTTTCTTTCTCCTACTCTACACTGTTTTCCCAATT
>NW_014581348.1:1973-10241 GCF_000485595.1 Priapulus caudatus
GATAGATAGATAGATAGGTAGATAGATAGATAGATAGATAGATGGATGGATAGATAGATAGATAAATAGATAGATAGATAAATAATATTATTTATTGGTTTATATTGCGAAAGATAGTGGAGATAGATAGATAGATAGATAGATAGATAGATAGATAGATAGATAGATAGATAGATAGATAGATAGATAGATAGATAGATAGATAGATAGATAGATAGATAGATAGATAGATAGATAGATAGATAGATAGATAGCATAGAGAGATAGAGCGAGAGCGAGAGAATGTGAGAAGGTAAGAAAAAACGTGTAAATGAAAGAGAGAGAGAGAAAGCGAGCGAGAGATAAAGATAGATAGAGACAGAGAGAGAGAGAGAGAGTGGGAGAAAGAGAGGAAGAAATAGATATATAGATAGATAGAGAGAGAGAGAGAGAGCGAGCGAGCGAGCAAGATTGCGAGAGCGAAAGAGAGAGAGGGTGAGTTAAAAGTAGTAGAATCAGGTCATCTCATCGCAGCAGTGCAGCGTCTCTTGACAATTGTCACCTGCAAGACTTAACTCCACGGGTTAACCACTTTCCGACGTAATCACGACCGAGAGCGCGCACGCGAGAGCTATAGGTGCACGCCACGACGCACCGTCTACGAAACGCATGCCACGACACATTATCTACGAAACGCACGCCACGACGCACCGTCTACGAAACGCATGCCACGACGCATTATCTACGAAACGCACGCCACGACGCATCATCTACGAAACGCACGCCACGACGCCGTTACGAACTCACGCCATGAGCATTATCTTACGAAACGCCCGCACGACGCATATCTACGAAACGACGCACGACGCATCACTACAACGCACTGCCACGACGCACGTCCACGGAAACGCGCCCCGACGCACCGTCTAAAACGCCGCCACGACGATCGTCTCGTAAGGCACACACGAGCATCAATCTACGAAACGCACCACGAGCCACCATTACGGAAACGCGCCAGACGATCATTTACGAAACGCACGCCATGAGCACATCTACGAAACGCGCCGACGACTCTTACGAACGCACGCCGACGCACCGCGTCTACAAACGCACGCCACGGACGCCACCGATCTACGAAACGACGGCACGACGCACATTACGAAACGCACGCCAGACGCACATCTACGAAACGCACGCCGACGCACCGTCTACAAACGCACGCCACGACGCACATCTACAGAAACGACGCCACGAGCACCTTACGAAAGCACGCACGAACGCACTATCTACGAAGCACGCGCGACGCACGTCTAGCGAAACGCACGCACGACGGCAGCATCTACGAAAACGCACGCACGGACGAACCATCTATACGTAAAAGCACGCATGACGCACATCTAGCGAACGCACCCCCTGAAGATCTCTCGCGCGGCCCGAATCTCACGAGTCGTCGTATCCATCTGAGGTTCAAAGAGCGGCAGTTAACGTGCATCGACATCGTTACCACCGAGAAGCGGAGGCGTCGCAAGGCGCACACGCTTAATCGTCGATGAGAAGAAGCTAGCAAAAGATGAATTGGCGGAGAATGTGACGAGCAGAGCGGTTCGCTGATCGATCATGCTATGCGATCGCTATGCGACCGCGACGCGCACCGTTTCTCGTGATGTTATAATTCTCCGTTTCAGACATTTTATCGCTCGCAGGCGCTGACTCGCGGAGTTGAATCGGCGCTTCATTCGTTTTGCTGTGATTCATAATGGCGTTGGGATGCCCGGCGTCGATGGCCTATGAAATGATGAATCAATTCTATGCGAATCGTGGGGATTGTATGGTGGAAATTTAGTGGCGTCTGACGCTTTTCCGAGCGTCATCGGCTATAATCGATTACATTAAGCAGCCGATTGCCCCATTCACACCCGAAATCTACGAGGCAGAGGTGTCGCCAATATAACCTCCGTTGTTGACGTCACGGTTCGTAAATGTTTTGTTGCGGTTGAATCGCGCTGCTTCAGTCTTCATGTAATCAGCTACGCAGATGCAAGGATCGCGCTCTCTCGAGAACTTCATCGGTTGGCAGAAGACACGAATGTCTCTCGCCGTTCTTCGAGTGCTCTCTCGGCTTTGTTCCTCGCAGAAAAGGGGCGCAGCCGGGGAGCGAATAGAACGGCGTACAAAGAGAGAGACGCGCGCGAGAAAAGAAAGGAAGCGATAAAGAGAGAGAGAATAAGAGGAGAGAAAGATGAGAGAAAATATAAAGAGCGAGAGCCTACAGCAGAGAAGCGCCGAGATGGCGCACGGCGAAGGAGAGAGAGGTGAGAAAGGGGGCAGAGGGAAGTTGAGAGAAAGGAAGAAATTCGTTAAACCGCCGAAAATCAGAACTATAACAATTGGAAAATCCTAGTTGATGGCTCATCGGGCACGCACGCATGCGCGCTGCTTCAGAGCGCAGTCGAAGTACTCGGCGCAGGTGTATAACCTCTCTCCGCAGATAACGCGAGTAGAGTCACGCCAGTGCTCGAATGGTTGACAAAGGACAGGAGCCAATAGTGGCACCAAAAGAAGGGTGACCGACTGAGACCTCCTCAGAGGACATAAAGCGTTTCGTTAGTATGGGGCGCGCGGTGCTTGGAAAGCCGTGAAGGCTGAGCGCGGGGACGGTGCGTGGGAGGCCGAGGTAGAAGAGGAACGGAATGATCTGTGAGGCTCTCCAAACGAGCGGGCGCGCGCAACCTCGGCCAAAGACTGACTCTCTGATTAATCCCAGTCACGTGCAGTGGATAAAGATACAGAGGAAGGAGACGGTTAAAAGTGGGGGAGAGAGGGCGGAAACAGGCAAGTTGAGGGGAAAATGAGAGAGCGGAGAGAGAGATTGGCTAGAGAAGGACGAGCTATGAGAGAGAGAGTGAGTAGAGAGAAAGAGAGAGAGAGCGTCGCTTAGCGCGGAGACGAGAAACGAAGTGAGAGGAGAGATAGAGAAAATAAAGGCCTGCCCGGTTTTATCTTGGTTTCGCGTCCGACGCGGTGTCAGCATGGTTCGGACTGCTCCGCACTAGCAGAGGTGGGCGCATGTAGGCTTGTCGTCGGCGCGGCCAGCGGAAGCGAGTCAGCGCGACATCTCCGCGCGTCGCGACGTACGCGTAATATCGGAATAAATCGTTAAGTCGAAAGTTACGAAAAGTGTAAGGTTATATATATTATATCGCGGGGATGCAGCAACAGGAGTTGATAACCAGGTCAATGCGATGCAACTACCGCGTAAAGACGCCACCGGCCGCACACACAGCCACCAAAAACACACAGCAAACACCACAAACCCAATACCACTCACACCACACCACCCAACAAACAACAGACACCCCCCCACCACACAATAACCTCCACAACCCACCACACAACCATACCCCCCTCTGCATCATTAAACACCAACCACACACCACACCCACAACACAACACCACCGGCCACAGTAGCAATAACACAATCAACAACATCAAGACACAACAACGATCAAGAAAACAAACATCAACAACACAGACAACACATCAAGAACAACAACATCAGAACACAACAACAACAGCAACACACACACATCAGAACAACAACAACATCAATGACAACAACCAAAAAAACATCGGCGAAGACAACACACAACACAACAACAACAACAAACATTACACAAACAATACCGGCGCAATGAGAAACATCAGCTTTAATTGATAATCAGCCTCCTGAGAACGATTATCTTAAATCAAAATGCATCGCAGCCCTAAATTGCACTAGCATTTCGTCAGCGCATTTGTAATGCGGTGCTTCGTTCGCTGTTCACGATGCGCGGCCGTGTGCGCGGTGCAGCAGTTCTGTGTGAGGAGTCGCCAGGATTTGCTTCGTGGTTACAATGTAAAATGCTCTCTTTAATTACGCGAACGTCCCGACGCTGCAAAACTATTTGTTGCTCTTAGATGTAACTGCGGCTGCTGTTGTGTGGCTGCTGACTGTTGATGTGTTTGCTGAGGGGATGCCTGCTGGATGTTTTATGCCGCTGGGGATGATGATGATGCATGAATGGTGATGATGACGACGACGAGACGACGATGATGATGTGGATGATGAATGATTGATGATGTGAATATAATGATGTAATGTTGGTGTTTTTGCTGCTATAGCTACTGTGCTACTATTGCTGTGCTGCTGTTGTTGTTGTTGTTGTTGTTGTATGTCGTCGTCGTTTCGTTGCTGTGATGGCTGCTGCTGTTGTTGTGTTGCTTTATGTGCTGGAGGGGGGCTATCTGTTGCTGCTCGTTCTAAGTAGTTTGCGACATTGCGCTGTGCAGTAGTCTGTCAGAGCGGCTAGGCTACACGGGCGCGTAGGGATGATGTATCTCTGTTGATCTGATCAAGGACCACTAGGATTCCCCTGGTTAAGATTTTATCTGGCCCTGGTCTTTATTGAAGACGGTCGTGGCAGGGCCTCGCAAGTGCGAGTGAAATATTGATGTAGATCGTTTGAAGTGGTTTTTAAAGTTGTGTAATGGATTTTGGCAATCGCGCTATTTGGAAAGATAGTTTGTGTGCACAGCGCAAATGGTGGGAGCAATAGGCTGGGGGTTTGTTGTGTACGGACGGGCAATCTTTTATGGTTAGCACCTAATATACCGAAACTCAGGGAGTGTACCGTGAGTCAAGGTCGAATCGGCCTCCAGTAAATTAGGTTAGATAGGAATGTGTTATAATGACAGAAAGAAGCGACATCTGTACTTACTCTTTCAATACAGGTGCTTGCAAACCATGTTTCGTGTCAGTGTGTATAGGACACCGATCACTGACGTAAGTATTTCGTATTTTTTGATCGATTATACACATTAATCTCGGTATTCACAATGGTTGATTGATACGCCACGTTATACGGATTGAACTATTGCAATTTAAAAGTCTATGCGATGTACGTTCATTACCGATTACTGTTAGTCTTACTAAAAGCTCTTACCCAACGACGGGCAACATAAAGATTGCTTGTTTCTGAAGGTACGCCATAATGAACTCTATATTTGGAGAAAATTCATTCAACATTCTGTATTAATTGAGCGTGTTCGCACGAATTACAGCATAATCGCAGTGTAGCATCTCGTTGCACCTGGCGAATTTATCGACTCTCCACGGCAGACGGTGTGAAGCAGAACTTTGTGCGATGTATATTTATTTACGTCATCATTTTCGTTCATGCATGCAAACGCGCGGCGCGCTCGGCAACAATACCGAATGCCTTGCGATCTCCGACAAGTGAAACGCGGCAGGTGGTTTGATGAAATGTTTAGTTGTACGGATCGCAAGAAAGCAATATGCGAGGCGACATATGACACACGGAACTTTCGTGATGATTTTCCATACTGATTTTCATCGTCGATGACTGTTCTGTCTTTAGCTACGAAGCAAATTATTACAGATCTGCTGTAGTGGATATTATGTTGAATAAACACGGTTGTATTATTAGGGAGTCATATTCATCACTCCATTGTATTATTATATTATTTATTATTATTCTTTTTATAATCAGGCGCCATTCGAAACACAGGATATAACACAAATGTACACAGCATGACAAAGAAACAAACACACAATGCAACAGACACGGCACACAGAACCACACGCGGCGCGCGCGACGCGAACACACGCAAAGCGCGGTACACAGACACTATGCCACGCAAGCGCGCTCAACAGACAACACACGCAAGCACGCGCCAAATTTGGCGGGACACGACGCGCCGGCGCGGAACGCGAACACGCACACATTGTGCGCTTTCACAGCAGACCCCAGAGAACGGTTGTATAGCGTGCGGCGACAAGCGTAAGCAAGGAATTGCAGGCCCCGCTCCTCGCGTCCGTCGAAACTTTCCCTCTTAAAGTGATTGCGGATGCATCGCGGTAGCGGATTATATTAATTACTGACCATTCTGCTCTTACATTGTACAGGGATTTTGCTAACAATAATTCATAAAGCGACAGCGGTACGTAGGGTCTATAGTGACGATTCTGCCGAGACATTTGCGGCGAGCGCTGCCGTTGACAGCTACGATTAACAGAAAGGTCGTTAGCGGCGGGCAGAAATAAATTGAACTTTATATGGAGACGGTCCGGAACGCGTCCGCGGGTTTCATTGCGCGTTCGTGCAGCGTCTTGTAATATGTACGCGGCGAGCTCAGCGACACTCGTTTCGCCCGGCTCTCGACGCCGGAGAAAATACAATTATGGTGGAAACGCTGATTTTTTCTGTCTCTTCAGTAGGAAAGTTTCGGTGAGCGAAGGTCTATGCTGGATGGACGATGTTGACAGGCCGCTGGCGTTGCGCGTGTCAATTAAAAGGTTTTTGTTCATCGGTGCCCGGCTCGCGTACGGAGGTTGTTTTTTGCGGACTTCGTCTTTTGGAGGGACTTGGGGAGCGATTTGCGACTTTTTTCCACGCGCGCGTTTTTGGAAATATTTATTGCGACGACGAGACAGGTTGTGTGTCTTTATTTAGAAGATAGTTTTGGTGAGCGCAAACGATTGATCGATTCATTCGTTGCATTATAACAATACGGGCTTGCTGCCAGCTATGACAAGAGCCGAGAACACGGACGTTTAACTATGAATCGGAGCGGACACCATGCGGAGTTTATGTTTTAGCGAATTATCAGACGCAAGGGAGAGATCTAAAGCATTGGTGTTAGGTATACTAGGCTGTTCGGCTCTGGTTTACTATTTGAAGTAGACGATAAGGATACGCCGCATTAGCAGTCTAGCAAGCAGTGGCCAAACTGCATACAGATCCAAATACCAACATTCTGGTGTATGATGGGGAGAAGGATATAAAATGTGCGTTGGAGTGGTGTAATTGTACGTTAATTACGTCACGGGGTTACGTATCGCGCACTAGTACCGCACAGATTAGTATACGGTGCAAGCATCTTTAAGCAAATTGACTATTCGACGTGATTATGAAGTATACATAAGTGTGTATTATCAAGCAGTTAAAGTCCACGCTTTAATTCTTACGGCATTATAATATGCACCGGCCATTCCTATTGACGTGAGCGGGAGGAAGGTTTAGCGCGGTCACAATGGCGGCGCGTTGCGGCGCTGGCGCGCCTCGGCATTGTCAGTAGCGGCTGGCCTTATTAAGCGTGCGGTACGGCCGCGCGCGCATGCAACATCCCAGTGTTCAGCCGCGCGCTTTGTCGCGAAGCGCGAGCAAGAAGATCATTTTGCGGTTTGGTACGCTGCGCGGCGCGACCGTTGTATGCTGCCAGTCGTGACAGCCGAATGAAAGCCGCTGCTGCACATGGCGGGCGCGGCACGGAAGAACCGTGGGCGCAGCGCTGGAGTTTTGGTCGAAGAGGGGAACGTTGGGTGTATTTATCGGGCGGCCTGTTAGTGTACTTTGCATAAGGCTTTGCTAGCCGTACAGCCCACTGTTGGGCAATTATGATGAGACTTTGGGGTAAAGTAACAAAGCGCAATCGATTTTCTTTATTTTGCTTTGTATAATTCCCTGTTTTTCTTTATATTTTCTCTCTCTTTCTTTTCCTCTCTCTCTCTCTCTTCTTTATTTCTCTCCCCTATCTCTTCTTTGTTCGATTTTCGTTTTCTTCTTTCTTCCTCTTCTGTCCGATTGCCTTCTCTATTGGCGTCATTATTTCGATGTTTGTATTTCTTTCCTTTACGATTATGCGTTTTTACGTGACTTCTTTCTCAATCAGTTTTAGTTTTAACATTTTCAAGGTGCTGTGAGTTGATTAACGTCAAACACAAATGTTCAAACGCAAATAATGAAGACAAATTAAGGACTTTATTTAATGCTAGAGTTAATATACTAGACATGTAAGTTACATGCTGGGGCTTTCGTTTTGTTAAACTCACACCAGTAGGTAAATGACAAAAATATGTTTTTTTAAAACAAAATAGAAATACATAGGTACGACACTTATATTGATATTTCTGTATGAGACCAAGGCTGGTATATCAAAATGCCGTAGTTGAGGGCGTCAGGCGGGTGGAATGTTAGAGCGTTGAGAGGAGAGCGGTCATACCGCCTCCTTTGTGAGTTGACGTGATGAGCACTCTAAACGACGACACATGTTTTAGGGGGGCAAGTCACATGGTCTGTTAGTCTGGTTAGAAAAACGGGTAGCGAATTCGTCACGCACAAAATAATTCCCGTTAATTCAAAACATTAAGAGATTAGCGTTGCGTGAGCCTGTAAACGTGAATGTGATAAATGTATTACGATGAGGCTTACAAGATGTCCAGCCACGCTA